>NC_051226.1:4321268-4396268 GCF_015220715.1 Pygocentrus nattereri
CCCACCCTCAGAAACTAACTTGAGGCTTGAATGCCTGTTCTGTCTGGAACAAAGTTCACTGCTTCCTTTCCGTCTCCCACCGAACGTACTCACAAAGGACGCCTGCCAAGTAAATACGTTATGAATGAGTCAATGACGAGTCTGTTGGTGACGTAACCGTGGCGCTCAGACCTTTACCAGACACTCCCCCAAAAGACGAAACAAAGAAACAAAGAAAAGAAGAAAACAGCCAGAGTCCATTCCGCTAGTCCATTCGAGTTTGGTGATGTAACTGTGCTTAGTTCTTTCTTTCAAACACCCCCTCCAACCCCAAAGACTGTAAAACTGGCTGTTTAGACATCGAGCCACTCTGCCACTGTGAAAAGTTAAAGGCAGCACGTGAGCTGTTTAAAGAGGTGCTTAGAACTTACGTTCTCATACCTTCACCACCTCAACCCTGAACTGACCAAGTCGTAAAAACTACTGGAATGACTAAGTGGTCTTGTTAGCCATAGAGTCCATTTTGCTGGTTGGAGGGGGGACATATGAGCTGTTCAAGGAGTTCATCAAGGGCTGCACTGGTGACGTTACACCCCGACCCACCCCGACCCAAAACAGGAGGAACGAAGAAAAAGAGGAATGCCTGTAAGCAGCCTGGTCATGGAGCTTATTTTGCTCAAGTGAAACGCCGGTCAAAGTTTTTCAAGTAGTGACATAACTGTGCTTCACCCGAACGTTCTCAGACCAGAGCCAAAAAAGGAGAAACTAAGAAAGGGAGAAAATAAGCAGAGTGACCGTAAGTCCATTTTGCTGTTGTGCCGTTAGAGGAGGGCAACACCGCATGAGTAGACGTGTTTGAGACGAGCGTTTCCTGCTGCTCCCCTCCGGGCTATTTGCTGGCTCAGCACAAGGCTAACCAGGCCACTCTGTGCTTTTTTGCTCGGAAAAGAAGGAAAAACAAACAGAAATAAGGAATGCTAGCTGTCACGTGTGGCGGCACTACAGCAGATAGCTAATTCAATACCACTGTTAGCTGTTTACCAGAAACTTGAACTAAGGACTCTAACAAAAGTTCCTCCTTACTGAAATAAACAAATCATAAAAGTATATTTTAGTATTTTCTGGGGAAGTAAATCTCTGAAGTAGCAGTCACACTAGTGGCAATTCAAATGGCAAGTGAAACAGAGGATTACCAATAATAAAACAGAAAAAAAAAAGAAAAGATAGTTCAAGCAATCTAATTCAGCTCTGGACCACCCGTGTAGATCAGTAGAAGAATTATATGAAATGTCCTGCATAGACACTGCTGACTTTAGCACGTGGTCCATTTTGAAACGAGTGTTGCTATGCAATGCCTCGAGCCTTCGGTCAATGTAGCCAAAGCAGTTGTGCTACTGCTGCAAATTTGTGTATCAAGGATCGTATAAGTTGGCTTGACTCCCATAAGATTCCCATAGAAGAGCATGTTGACCAAAGCTTGGGGTGGGGTGGGGTGGGGTGGGGCGAGGGGGGGTACGTTAAACAAAACTCTCTCGTTTCAGTCCTGACACTGCGACTGCTGGCCAGCACCTGAGAACTCGGCTCCAAAAGTCATAAAACAAAGAACCCGAGACAGGAGGGAGTGGAGGAGAGGAAAGCCAGAGGTGAGGGTGAGGAGGAGGAAAAGGGGAGGAGAGGTGACGACCCCTGCGGTCAACAGCCCATCCCCACTAATCAACAGCAGCACAGCAGAGAAAAAGAGCAGGATGACCTAACGCGTTAGCTTTAAGGGACCGAGATACAAGACACCCTAAATCTAAAACGGATAAAACGCCTCTGATGTTCCAGCTCACAGCAGTTTGGAAAGCTGTCCAATGAAAAACAAGCATCTCCAAAATACGAACTTTACAGGAGACGGCAAAAACACTCTTGCCTTTCAATGCAAATCAATGTAAAGAAATTCAGTTTCAAGCGATTTCGGAGCATTTCTATTGGTCCACTCTTCCTGAAATGTTTACACAATGTACAGGACAGCTGGTGTGTCGAAATGATGTAGAAAAATAAAAATCAACGAAATTGGAGGTACGTGGTTTTCACTGAACACCGACGATATGCATAAACATTTTATCTGTCCAAGGCCACTAATTCTGTGCAAAGCGCAATATAAATGGAAAATACTAAATCATTATTGTTATTACTGAGATGTGCAACTATATTTACTTCAGTGCGTCTCAGGAAACCATGTAGGGCAGAAGAGTTTCATTTATAGCAGCACATTTCCTCCACCGTGTTTCTTAAGCAACGGCGAATGTGACGCCTAATTGTTTCCAGATTAAGATGCATAACATGTGACTCAGCTTATTGTGTAAAGAGACACGAGGTGAACCGAAATAATAAGAAGAGCAGTGCGAATTATGTTTCATGCAAATACTGATTAAGGTAAATGCCACTGCCGCAAACTCGCTGCTAAATAACGGTATAATTTTCAAAAGTAAAACCATGTGTCCCTGTAATCAAAGCCAGAGGTGAAGGTCTGTAGCTGCAAAGTTCCTATTTTGTTTCACCCTAGAATGCAAAGTGATGACGAGGCACATCCTGTACTGTGTGGTTGAAGTTGTGAGGCTATGCCTCACCTGCCCAGTCCCATTTCTCATTTTTACCCCTACCCCTTGTTTTTCGAGTGTCTCCTTGCCCCTCAGAACTGAGTTATAAGGGGTAGTGGTTGAGATCTTCCTCTATGAAATGAGACCCTCTAATAAAAAGAGCATCACTTCATTAACAGCTACCAGCGCCGCTCTGTAGGCGACCCTGCCCGTCTGCAGGGACAGCAGAGGAGGGGAAAGTTCAGCTCCTCACTGCTGGGCTTTAGTTACATTTAGGGATCATACGCCTTCAAAGAGGGGGGCAGTTATTTATTATCACCCACCCCTAATTCTTCAGTGATATGAAGCTGAAGTCAGATGTTCACCAGATTCTTGTCCAAATTCTCCCATTCCACCTTAAACAGTGAAGCAGGTACATGCTGGCGCTTCGGGCGTCAGAACTGCTGGACGATTTAAGGTGGAACGTGAAAGTTAGCTGGCTAGCTACCGAGACATTGGCACGCTACTGGCGATTTTGAATGCTTGTTATGAAGAAAAGGACCATAATACATTGAAACGACATTAAACTAAGATAAAAACAGTGGTTATTGTATTTTTTAACAAAGACGATTCTCACGTCTTTGGGTTTCTTTGGTCTCTTGTTCAGCCGTCTTACCATTTTTCCGTTTTCCCCCTCATATCGCTCCGTTTGCAGTGGGTGAAGAACTCAAGTTTGGAGGGCCATACAGCTCTAACACTTCACCCTACCCCCTCTATCTCAGCTAAAAACAGGACACCCTACCACCTAGACCTGAAGGTGCAAAAGGAAGGGGTAAGGACCAAGTGGTAGGGGCGAGGGGCAAAATGGGACTGGGCCTAATCCGCTTCACCGAATGCTCAGAAAGCTGGTGGGTCCCACTGCAAAGTATTTTAATGTTTCTTAAAGCGAAAGTTCAATTAAAAAAATTATAATAATTTCACACAATTTTCTCCTTAGCCTAAACGCCATGAACACCCACGCTGGGGATCCCAAGTTTGCCAATATGCCTCAAACCACATCAAGCAGTTAATCTCCACCTGACTCGCTTACGTGAAGCACCCTGAAGCCTTGTTGTGAAGTTTTATAGATCACACGGTCAAGCAGTCTCAGAAACCACATAAGCAGGTCTATCTAAGCTTCCACTGATTCGCAGCTACAATAACCGTGAAGCTTTAGAGCAAAACTAACAACGTTAGACTGGGCAGTTTACTCAGCCCAGCCTGCTGTCCTTGGTGCACTTCACGTTCGGCCGTATATCCTTCCAACTGTCAGATAAAAGCTCATCAGCAGGGATGAGGTAGTGTGTATCTAATGCCTAACTCAGGTTTTCACACCACAAAGAAGCGAAAAAGAGGTATTCCACTGCTTTCAGCACTTATTTAAACGGTTAAGGTATAAAAACTCGGAGTGGTCTGGTGTGAAACGCTCACGGAGAAACGTACCGAGTTAGAACTGTTCACAGTGGTGGTGGTAGGAACCAGATGTCTGATGAGGTTAATGCCTCTAAAAGCTCCCTCGCAGAAAGTTACTGGATGAAATGGTTATGAATGCGTGGCCTGACGTCCAGACCCCTGTTGTATGATAGTTCTGAGATAAGGTTTTGGCCTTAAACGTATTTAACTAATCTATCAGAGAGCTGTCATGACTCAGGCTGATACTGATACATCAGCACGATCCCCAAAGGTGAAGCCAGTTTCACTGGACCTGTGCAGTTGAAATGTCTGTATTTGCTCTGTATACATCATGATGACCGGCTCCGTTCACCATCTTTGTGGTCAACGAGTTCCTTTAAAATCATTTTACCTCAAATTACTCTGTGTTTACAACTACATATAGATATTTACTTATGCAGAAATCAGTGGAATTCCCCTTTAACCTTAACTATACTGCATCAATTATCTGTGTTACCAACCAAACTACTGCTAGAACCGTTTGATGATGCTTTAGGTTCTAGGGTTTGACCTCAATACCAAAGCTGTGAAGTCCTCCATCCTCCTTAGAGTCTAGCCAGCTGGTGGGGGGGGCTCAAATGATGACAGAGGCAGTGTCTGTACTCAGAAGGCCTTCCCTGTTTATTGATCAGAACAGCAGAGCATATATACACTCACCAGCCACCTTATTAGGTAGTAAAAGGTTGGACCCCCTTTTGCCTTCAGAGCTGCCTTAATTCTTCATGGCAGACTTTCAACAAGGTGTTGGAAACGTTCCTCAGAGATTCTGGTTGGTTATTTGAGTTCCTGTTGTCTTTCTATCATCTGGAACCAGTCTGCCCGTTCTCCTCTGACCTCTCACATCAACATGGCATTTTCGTCCACACAACTGACCGCTCACTGGATGTTTCCTCTTTTTCGGACCGTTCTCTGTAAACCCTAGAGATGGTTGTGTGTGAAAATCCCAGCAGATCAGCAGTTTCTGAAATACTCAGACCAGCCCGTCTGGCACCAACAACCACGCAGTCTGCTCTTCAGCAGGTTGTCTTGACCACCTCTACATGCCTAAATGAGTTGCAGCCGTGTGATTGGCTGATTAGATATTTGTGCTAACAAGCAATTGAACAGGCCTCTGTATGAACCCCATAGGTCATGATAGTCATGAACCCAGGACTGTGCATTGATCAGCAGTATGCACTGACGCCAGGATCTAACGACTACAATGCCTTAAACTCTTTTCACGGTATCTGTTTAGATTCTGAAACTGATACTGAACTATTCTGCAATAAACTATTAACACAAATAATGCAAACGTCCTCGAAGCTTCTATTGCCCACAGAACACACTGCATCATTATGCACATACTGCAATGTAACTGTACATAACATCCAATGCATATTTCCATGTTATGCCTTTAAATGTCCAGGTTTACTGTATTTATTGTACATTCTTCAGCCCTAAATACTCATCATTATTAAAGTTCATCTTCCGTTTTATAAGAATCCATTTGTCTCATCCTCCTGCAAAGTAATTTCGCAGTAACTGGGTGTTGACAGAGTTTGGTTTATTGACATCCTAAACCTGTGCGTCCTTTGGTTAATGGTTATTGCGCCGATCATACAGCTCACAATTATACCGGATGATTCCTTCCGTAACGCATGTCGTCGCTGTCCAAAGAAAAACAAGCATCTCCAAAATCGGGACTTTACAGGAGAGGGCAAAAACACTCTTACCTGTTAATGTAAAGAGATTTTATTACAAGTGATTTTGGAGCATTTCTATTGGTCCATTCACCATGAAATTCTCACACAATGTAAAGGACGGCTGGTGTATAAATGTAGAAAACTGAAAAAGAAAAAGAAAAAAAAAAAAAAAAAAAAAAAATCGACAAAAATGGAGATACATGGTTTTTGTTGGACAGCGACGATGAACCTTTAAGTATTTTCTATTTCAACCTCTTCAACTCTCTGGGATCACCAGCGGCTCCAAAAAACACCTGGTCATGTTCTCCATAACGTTCATATTCCATAAGCTCCATTCAGAAGCTGGGCGTCGTGTGAGGCTGTAGCTCTTCTCTCCAGTCTAATAGACGGTGACGTCATTTTAAACCCTTATAATAAAAGAAGCTGAACACTGTTCTTCAGCGGTCAGGACCCCCATGGACCCTCACAGAGCAGGTACTATTTGGGTGGTGGATCATTCTCAGCACTGCAGTAACACTGACGTGGTGGTGGTGTGTTAGTGTGTGTTGCGCTGGTACGAGTGGATCAGACACAGCAGTGCTGCTGGAGTTTTTAACCACTTCAGTGTCGCTGCTGGACTGAGAATAGTCCACCAACCAAAAATGTCCAGCCAACAGCGTCCTGTGGGCAGCGTCCTGTGACCACTGATGAAGGACGAGAGGATGACCAGCACAAACTGTGCAGCAGCAGATGAGCTGTCGTCTCTGACTTTACATCTACAAGGTGGACCGACAAGGTAGGAGAGTGTCTAATAGAGTGGACAGTGAGTGGACACGGTACTTAAAAACTTCAGCAGTGCTGCTGTGTCTGATCAAACCAGCGCAACACACTAACACACCACCACCACGACGTCAGTGTTACTGCAAATAGTACCTGCTCTGTGAGGGTCCATGGGGGTCCTGACCACTGAAGAACAGGGTAACAGAGTATCAGAGAAACAGATGGACTACAGTCTGTAACTGTAGAACTACAGAGTGCAGCTATACAGTAAGTGGAGCTGATAAAGTGGACAGTGAGCGTAGAAACGAGGAGGTGGTCAGAATGTTGTGCCTGATCGGTGTAAAACTCAAAGCTGTACTGGACAAATCTCTTCCATAACTCACGTTCAGATGACCTACTGCCTGCACCTTTCTGTTATCTCAGACGTTACAAAAGTAGGTCATTACTCAGCCATGCAGATACACAGTAAAGGGCTAAAGTCCAAGTAGATCCTCTTCTGGAATGTTTTTTTCCTTACCAATGGAAACCTGCACGATTCCCTTCCCAATCTGTTTTCATGAATAATTTTTCCACTCATATCCGACACTTTGAAAACAATTCGGAATTAGATGGTGTTACAGTCTGACCTTAATATCTCAAATAATTTCATGTGTCTTTGCATCTAAGATCAGCACAAGTGATGACTTTCCCGCCTGCACTATAAGGCCGTCTGCATAATAGCCGACATCTGAAATAAGCATTTCTGTGGTTATCTGTGAAATCCACGTTGAGCTATCCAAACCCCATTAGTTCGTTTTCCAAATCTGCTAATGCCAAATGATGATTCCAGCAGATCTACAGGAACAGCTACAGACAGTTTCCTTTGTAAGTAATATCATTTCGACTGCGCTGGCCGTGGTTAACAACGGTATCCAAACGGTCAGTGGAATTAGAAAAAATCCACATACCTGCAGATCGAAGAATTTACTGTATCTCCTGAAAATGACTTCTGTGGTGCCATCAGACCAGGACACCTTGATGATGTAAACCTAAAGAGATCATGAAGAAAAAAGAAAAGCGGTTAAGCATCGTTCACAACTTTAACACCTACACATCAGCATTAGCAGAACCACATAAGAAGCTGAGAACCTGAAAATAAGGAGCGTGGAAAAGGGAGACGGCAGCAGCGAACGAGCTTCAGGAGGAGAGGAACCCTGACCCCTCTGGGCTGGACCAGAGAGCTGGATTACAGTAGAAATGACAGCTCAGAAACTGTAGCTTAAAATCGCTCCAAATTAAGATTAAGTGATACTTTTTTGATCCCACAACCGGGGAAATTCCACCTCCACGTTTAACCCATCCGTGAAGTGAAACACCACATACACACTAGTGAACACACAGTGAGCACACTTGCCCGGAGCGGTGGGCAGCCCTATCCACGGCGCCCAGGGAGCAGTTGGGGGTTAGGTGTCTTGCTCAAGGACACCTCAGTCATGGACTGCCGGCCCTGGGGATTGAACCGGCGACCTTCCGGTCACAGGGCCAGATCCCTAACCTCCAGCCCACGACTGCCCAAAATGGGCAGAAAAGCTCTGGATTAACTTTAATACTATAAAACTCACAAACCAGGTGACTGGACAGACCTGGACATACCACAATTACTGTGAGGTTATGTAGGAGATACAGGTAAGATAAGAAAAGCCTTTATTTGCCCCACCACAGGGGAAATTCTCAGCGCTACAGGAGCAAAGGGAGAACAAGGCACTCAAGAAAAGAGTAACAAGAAGAGAATTAACAAAATTATTATTATTAACCTTGTTAATTTCTTAACAAAGTTACAATATGTTACTTATTACCACACACACACACACACATATTACATACATATACATTATATATATATATATATAGAGCTGTTGTTGAAAATCTCCATTTTTGCCGTTTTTCAGTTTTTATCATAATTTGAAAATACCTGTTGGTCTTTACATTGTGTGTAAATTTCACGAAGAACGGACCAAAACAACTCGGAAAAAATTCTGGTTCCATTGACTTCCATTATAAGTAAAGCAGGTTTTTTCCTTCTCCTGTAAAGTTCCCATTTTGGAGATACGAGGTTTTCTTCCGACAACAGCGACATATACAAATAAAGATAAACTAAAAATAAAAATATAAACTCTATCCTTCACAAAGTTGCCAAATGAAACATTATAAATAAAAAAGCAAAAGAATCTTTACACTATAAGGGTATTTACACGTATTGCACGGTGGTCTTTTGTGAAGTTCATCTGTCACTGGCATTAGGTGTCAACCAAAGCACTAGCAAATGCCAACGTCGAGCAAAGAAAGTAGCAAAATCAACCTTTTTAGGTTTGTAGATCAATTATATAATTAAATATAAACATTTATATGCATTTAAAGTATTTTATATTTGACATTCTGTATGTACTGAGCACATAGGAGTTTAGACGTAGACAGACTTTGTCATTCAAATTAACATCGTACAGTGCGCATTAGAAGGAAATTTCATTGCCTTGGCTCAGAAGTAGATCGGTTATACAAGTAATACAATGTAGTACAAAGTACAATGTAGTGCAAAGTGTAGTGCATATGTAAACATATGAATATAAGCAGATAAATCATTTTTAAATAAGTATATGTACAAGAGTATACTGCACTGGAGGTCTCATGTATGAGGTAGTCCAAAAACTAAATAAATAAATAAATAAATAAATCGAACAAATACATCCATCCATCCATTTTCTAAGCCGCTTCTCCGTCAGGGTCGCGGGGGGGTGCTGGAGCCTATCCCAGCAGTCTTCGGGCGAAAGGCAGGATACACCCTGGACAGATCGCCAGTCCATCGCAGGGCAGACAGACAGACACAGACAGTCACTCACACCTAGGGGCAATTTAGCACGTCCAATTGGCCTGACTGCATGTCTTTGGACCGTGGGAGGAAACCGGAGAACCCGGAGGAAACCCACGCAGACACGGGGAGAACATGCAGACTCCACACAGAGAGGACCCTGGCCACCCGGCCGGGGAATCGAACCCAGGCCCTCCTTGCTGTGAGGCGACAGCGCTACCCACCGCGCCATCGAACAAATACAAAACTTTTAAAAACATTTTTAATTGTATATTGTATGAGAACGACATTTTTCTAAATACTACTCAGACTCAACACTGAGCATCAGGAAATCGCTGGCGTCGGAACAAAACCTCGTATCTCTAAAATGGTCATTTTACAGGAGAAGGAAAAATGATACTTTACTTTTAATGTAAGTCAATGGAACCAGACGTCTTTCCAAGTCATTTTGGGCCGTTTCTTTTAGTCCAATCACCGTGAAATTTACAAACAATGTAAAGAGCAACAGGCACTTTCAAATTAGGTCAAAACCTGAAAAATAACAAAAAACGGAAATACGTTTTTTTTGTTCCTACAGCAGCGAAGCGCATAAAACTGCTGGATAGTTATCGATACTGAATGCTATGAAAAATATTTTGTGATCAGGTTTTTGGCCCATCCAACCCAAGTGCACTCTCTGGATTATAGAGGTCAGTCTCTCATCTGGCCCATAGCCTACGGATCATTCAACTGTCCACACAGTGTCCAGGCTGGCCGACGTTTCTCCTTCGAACACACTGGGGAGTTCAGAGTGCTACACTTCTAGCCTGCTGGCTTGAAAAGGTTTGGCAACAGACTGCATAAAGCTTGAAGGACGTGTGTGTGTGTGTGTGTGGCCTTCACTCTTCTAGGCCGTCCGTATTGCTATCCAACATAATGAAAGAATTACAAAGATTGGGACCTGGAAGCAGCCAAATGGGTAAAAAGCAGTAACTGGATAAAGAGGAAAAGACAGCACATTCCCACAGGACAACACTCCTAATTGTCATAGATACTTGATACTTTCTGCTGCCTAAGCACCAAGTAGTCTTACTAATGCCACAATGAATAGACGCTGGTTTTCATTAAACCTAGTGAGATACTACAGTGGACATTAGGGGGTGTAGATCTCTGACCTCACAGTGATTCGGTTGCTATTTTTACCTACATGACTGAGATTTTCAAATTAGTTCAGGTTGACTTTTCTACACTCTCAGAAATAAAGGCACTAGACTGTCTCTTGTCACTGGGGTGGGACCCTCAATGGTGCATCCCAGTGCCTTTACTCAGGGAACATAACTGTAACATAATCCACTGAAATGATCTGCTCTAAGCTGGACTGACTCCACACACCCCGCCTCGCCTCGCCTCCAGGCTTTTATTCTGTTTTGGTTTTAAAACATTCGGTTATGAAAAGGAACAAATACCAACTTTTCACCTGGAGGAACTGATTTAAGCTCCACAATCAGACCTTAAACCCACTGCTGGAGCTCTGAGGGAACGTTTACGCTGTTTGTACCTCGATGAAGGAAAATGTTCCTGCACAGATCCTTCATTTCTAACCGTGTAAAACACACCGAATACGTAAATATGACTTATTTTATCCTAGTGGGTGTACATGATTAAATCCACAGCTTCAAAAATGACGAGACACTGCGTGAGCTGGATCTGAGATTGTGCAATGCTCTGTTATGCAGTGATTGAAAACAGCCGTGTGGAAATATTCTTGACTACACAGAATCAGGGAAGTGGAATCAGAGAGGCACATCACTAGTGCATTAGTGCAGCACAGCGGTTTGGTCAGTACAGTCAGGCCACATGGTCAGAGCAATTTCCACTTGACGAAAAAAAAAGGAAACCCAACATCCTGTCATCCTCAACCTCACGTCATTAACCGGCCATGAAGGATGACTCACAGCTGACTGACGTCACTTCCGGCAGTTTAGAATCTGAACCCAGACAACAAAACAGGGTACAGTACTGTAGGGTACATCACTCATGTTGGTGCAATGGTTCAGTCAATACTTGGTTAAATGTTGCTAACAATGGTCCATATTTATCCACCGTTACACGTAAGCACACTGGTCTAAGATCAGGTTCAATCAGTTCAGGTAAGTCTATTTAGTGTCATGTGAAACCTGTCAGCTGATCTCGGATCAGCATTATTAAGCTACGTTCACATTACAAGCCTCAAATCCGATTTTCTGCTCAGATCTGATCTCTCTGGCTCGATGGTTCACACTCGTTTATGTCAGTGACTCAAATCGGTCATTAATGTGATGAACCGGCCTGAAATGACCCTCATGAGCTCGTCCTACTCAGTAACGTCACGTGACTGAATCACTGCATCATCAGCACCAACTAACGAGCAGAACGAGCTTCGCTGAGAAGATCATTAACTCTGATCAGCTCTCCGCTTCATTATTAGAGCCAGACGGAGGAGAAGAAGGTGAGATGAGCTGCTTTTCCACCGTTTACAGGCTTTAACGTCTGTTCGGCGCTGTTGCCATGGTAACACTGAATGATAGCGCAGTGGGAAAAAAAACACACCGAGTGTCACATTAAGGCCACGTGGCCATGAATCGGATACGCATCCGATCTAAGACCACATATGGAAGTGGCTCAGGTCGGATTTGAAAAGATCAGGTTTGCGTCCACACAGCCCTGAAAACAGCAGATCTGAGTCACATTAGAGCAAAAAATCGGATTTGTGCCACTTCAGTCTGGTAATGTGAACGTAGCCATACTGTGAGGAGTTTAATAAATATGGGCCAATAAATGAAAAGAAATGGCCATCAGATTTAATACGTAAAGGAAATTATGCAGAATTATGTAAATGAAATTGACCCTCTGTCCGCCGTACTATTATTAGTAATAATAATGATAATAAGACATAATGATCACAGTTACATGTTTATTCGCTCCTGAAGGAATGCAGCATGTTAATTACTGAAGTTGAAAGTCTCAGCCAATACGTTTTCATCTGTGCTCGGTTTGAAAGACGAATTTTTTCACCGTTCATCCAACAGCCTGAGCGAATAATCAGACCTCTTTCCAACAACTCAAATGCAAAAGCGTGTACCTCCTCAGAGATCTGTCCAAAAGGCCGAACCCAAAAGCCTGACTAACGGCTCGCTGCAGTGATCTCAGCTGTTTTATGGAGAGGCTGGAATGGCCACATGTTAATCTGGCCACTGCCATTGTCCATAAAACACTGGGCTCTGAGCCGGACCCAACAGGCCAACAGGCAGCATGACTGTAAACCTGCTGGGAGATTTTTTTTTACCGTGGCCTTCAGAGGAACGGTAAGCAGGGTGTGGTATGCAGGACTAAAGCCCTGGAAAGCCAGAAACCTCACATACATGTTGTCCGGGCCGTCCTCACATTGACTCACAACTGAAAACGCCAACACATTTACCAACCTACCACCACCCCCGACTGTTAGTGATTATTTGAGCTATCAGAGATTTTAAAAATGGCAAATAATATCAACGGACTTAACTGAACAACAGCAAACCAAACTACTCTATATAAAAAAAGAGAAAGTCTATATTTGCCAGGTTTGTTTTCTTACTGTAAAAAAACTTTATTGTGGTAACTGTAATCAGTGCCAAGGTTGTACATCTTAATCTACGATTTTTATTAACCAGGTAATTCTGTTTTAGGGCTGCACCAGCCAATTATTTTCACCGTCGATTATTTTCTCGATTAATCGATTAGTTATTGGGTCTAAAACGGTGAAAAATGTCGCTCAGTGTTTTCCAAAGCCCAAGCTGACTCTCTCAGATGACTTTTCTTGCCAACACCATAAAAGATATTCAGTTTCACAGAGGGGTAAAAAAAAACATTTATTTTTAGATTATTTTTAACATTTATTATTATAAATATTTACATTTAAGAGGGAGAAATCTGAGAATCCAGAAAGTTTGACCTTCCCCCCCCCCCAACTCAAACCGATTAATCGATCACCAAGATTAATCAGACAGTCGACAACTAATCGATTAATCGTAGCAGCTCTGTTCTGTTTAACTGATTAATATAACAGCCCTAGAAACTACAGACCACCAGCCAAAAGGTCTAATTCCTTTTGGTCCCCTAAAGTGGACGTCTATGTGTAAAGGGTTTGTGTGGTACACCCAAAGATACAGATGAAGCACTTTGAGCTCCACAGTCCTCAAACATATTGAGGCCAAAACAACAGAAATGTGTCCGACTGCTTGCCCGTCTCTAGGACCGTCCTGTAAATACCCGTTCCTGCCGGGCTATTATAGACGGTCCTTCCCCAACACATTCTGTCAGTCGTGACAGGGTCAGCGAGTCCACGTCCCCCATCCACACCCATCCTCACACTAACACAACACTCAAAATGCCTGCACACTTACAAATGTTGCCGAAAGCCGCCTCTCCTGCCAAGTTTAAACGGAGGGACGTGGGCTGGATGCTGCACTCGACTCCGAGGCCCAAGATGACAGAAATGGCAGTTTGCACTACAGACTGTGAACAAAGGAAACTTTGGGAGAACTCGTAAAAGCGAAAAGGAAGCTGAATTCAGAAAGTGTTCCACCGCAGTCCATCTGTGGAGACCCTTGGGCCTGCTAGACTCAACAAGTCCCCAA
Organism: Pygocentrus nattereri; assembly: GCF_015220715.1. Classification (NCBI taxonomy): domain Eukaryota; kingdom Metazoa; phylum Chordata; class Actinopteri; order Characiformes; family Serrasalmidae; genus Pygocentrus; species Pygocentrus nattereri. Next base: position 4,335,220 of record NC_051226.1, read on the forward strand.
AGCTCTGCATGTGCATGACATAGAAAAAGGACACATGAGACCAATGTTGATGTCAAATTTGAACTCTTTCAGACACCCAAGTCTTTTTCTTTGCTGTGTTTATTAGATGCAGGCTAAAAAAAACAGGCTGCTTAATGAAAGAAACCCAGTGAAGACTGACAGCTTGGAATTTAGTGGAAAAAATGACCCATTTTTAGGTCTAGTCCTCTTTGGGTCAGTGTAATCTGATCCTCCCTGAGTTCATTTTCTCAACCCCTCTCTTTGTTCAAGCCAGCACAGCTGGAAATCTCCCCCAAACTTATGAAAACAGAGACAGAAACGGGCAAAAACGACCGGGTTTTGTGAGAAAAAGTGCAGGAAAGGAGCTAAAACTCACATAATGCTTGCTGGGGTTTCTCCTCTTCTGCACATCTTGAACTGTTACGTCTTGAACAGTCCTTCGTGGCATGGTGCCTCCTTCTCTCCTCTCTCTGCTCCAAGAAAAGTTCCCACTAAAACGGCAGGACCGAAGAAAAGACAGGCGCAAAGCTGACAAACTTGTGCTCAGTTAATTTATGGCATCTGTTAGAGGCAGAGAACGGACGTGTTTTAGGCGTAGCTGGTGAAATAGTCCACGCAGTGGCTCCTGGACGTTCATACACAGGCGACTAAGCTCTCTGCTCCTCTCCTGTTTACTGCTGCGTTTCTTCTCCCACCTATTTTCCGAAAGGCCCCGCCCACCCGGGCTACGATTGGCTGAAAGCGTCGCCTTCTGCGCTGAAAGCGCCTAGTAGTTTACGCCCCCGAGGAAGTACTAGCCAATCCCAGGGCAGGAGGGCGGGACTTTCCGGAATAGGTGTGGGGAAAAAAGTCTGCAGCCTCTCCCAGACTCATTTTCGCAGGAAGGCTCCTTTATAAACGTCCATGTAAGGCCTTAAAGGGACAGCGCACCCGAAGAAAAGAGCTCCACTCTTAAAAATGGTTCTTCAAAGGTTCTTCAGTAGAGATAGCGGTTCTAAAAAGAACCAGAAACACTCAAAGAACCATGTGAATGCTGTCATTGTTACTCAGCTTGATGGAGAATGTGTTGGTTCTATGTACCACCAAAACGGGTTCATCTCTTGTTACAAGCTTGGCGTCGTAACAATGGCAGAACCCTTTTTGGTGCTACATGAAACCATTTTCTGAAAGGTTCTATATGGAAGCATATACAACACACTATCCGGCAATCTGAAGAACCATTTCCCTAAGCATCCACATGGCTGCGTTCATGGCTCCATGTAGAGCCGCTGTCTTTACTAAAGAACTCTTGAGGAACCGTCTTTTCTACGTTGAGGTGGTTGGTTAGTGTAGTGGTTAACACCTCTGGCTTCTATGCTGTAGACTGGGGTTCAATCCCCACCCTACACTAAACCAATAAAGTCCTTGGGCAAGACTCCCAACACCACCTTTGCCTACCTGTGTGAAATGATCAAGCTGTAAGTCGCTCTGGATCAGAGCGTCAGCCAAATAATGTAAATGTGTGTACTGTGGACATACAGGCTGCCCAGCCCCTTTGCAGAAAACTTACCTTGCTAGAACCCTGCAGACTGTAGCTCTACTGTTGGCCGTCTTCAAGGTCAGTGGTGTCCAGTCTTGTCCACAAAGGGCCAGTGTGGCTGCTGATTTTCGTTCCCGCCAAACAAGAACACACTGAAGACTGAAATATACTGATTGAACAAATGCGTTTCTGCTTGTTTGAAATGAAAACCTTTAGCCACGCTGGCCCTCTGCAGAAAATAGCGGACACCCCTGCTCTAGTCATTCATCAAGGGCCAGTTTTTGGACCACTCTCAGACTAGCAGTGACACTGACGTGTAAAAACCCCAGCAAAACCCCCGTGCCTGGTACACGCAAACCAGTGCCGCACACTTAAAGAGGACCTCTCACTGTTAAAACCTGTTTGCTTTAACCCTTGATGGGTTTGTTACTCAGCAGTCTGGTGGACCCACCACATTATTGGCCTTTTAAATCAATACAGCCATAATAATTCATGTAAAAATACCAGATGTTTATAGCACAAGTGGCCAGCGTAGGGTTCTCCTTTAGCAGCTGTAGCCAGTCAGCAGCCTGTTTGTGTTGTCCACCCTCACACACACACTCATACACACAGCGACCGGAAGGTTGCTGGTTCGATCCCTTGAGCCAACAGTATGTGACAGAAGTCCCCTTAAGCAAGGCACCTAACCCCCAACTGCTCCCCGGGTGCTGCAGATAGGGCTGCCCACCACTCTGGGCAAGTGTGCTCACTAGCATGTATGTGCTGTTTCACTGCATGGGTGGGTTAAATGCAGAGGTTAAATTGTGGGACTAATAAGGGTCTCTTAATCTTAATTTGACATGGCAGAAGAAAAAAAAGCAACCCACTAAGTGAAAAATTATATCTATTTTTAATAATAGAATCAAATAATTTGCTTAGTATATACAATATATGTGCATGACATATGCCTTAACAATCTGGCTTCCCACTGAAGGTTAACTTGAGTTGAAAGTCAAAATTGTTCAGCTTTTATTTACATCATTGCGTAAAAACCCTGCTGTACAAATAAGAGAGAAAACAAAAGGTCTAGAGTTGATTCTAGATGTTCTACAGGTCTCCTAGTGTTGTGTCTCAGCATGAGTACCAAAGATATGTACAAGCAAGCAAGCAAGCGATCATCAGTGCCAGCATACCAGTGTGGGTATGAGACCAGTTTTCAGTTTTATTAATACTGATGACGTCAAAGATGATATCTATCACGTGTCACTGTTGCCTAGCAGCCTAGCTTTTATTCTGTTTAGTGGTCATTACACATTGTATTCATGACCTAATCTTTAACCGGAAAATACTCTGCTTTGTAAGACATTCTCTTCGCATGCACTCTTAAAAAGATGGTAGTAAAGAAAATGCTTCTATATAGAACCATGAACATGATTAAAGGGTTCTGGCCATCAAAAATGGCTCTTTAGATTGGTGGAGAATGTGCTGCAGATGGTTCTATATAGAATCTTTTTGAAAAGGGTTCTATATAGCACCGAAAATGGTTCTTCTATTGTAACAAGCTGGTATTGTATCAATAGGTCCTTTAGTGAAACGAACACACTCCGGTGCAGCTGCGTTCTATGCGTTTTATAGGGTCTTGTCTTATGTGCTGGTTGGCATTAACTGATTTAATGAAATTATTTCACAGAAATGATATAAATAATGCTGAATAAGTCAAACTAATTCAATTATCACAAAATGTTCACCTCGAGTTTTGAAAATTGTTCCTGCAGACACGTGTTTGTTAGATCCTGCTGGTGTGGGTTTACTCTAGTCTGTTAGTCACACCTTCTGCTGGAGAAACTCCAGACCGCTAGGAGGGAGTTGCAGAGCCACGTCCACGTCCTTTAAATATAAAAAAACTAGGCGGTTTCCGTTGTTATAGCAGAGGTGTTCTGGAATTCAGAACTGAGGCTTTCGGAAGTGATGAAGTAGTTTTTTAGTATTTTTAGTATTTAGTAAAGGCTGAAACGTGGAGTTATACATTCCCTGTTTGAGTGGGCCGACCGACGATCTGTTCTCCCGTGACCGAGTGTGAATGACGAGATAAGTGGTGTAACTGTCCTGTCCTACAGTGAACGTCCTTCTATCCTTACATCCTAACAAGCTTTGTGAGTTCGTGCAGTTCCAGCCCTGATTTAAGCGAAAGTACAGTGAGGAAGGCGTGAGGTATTGGAAAGCGGGAGAACACTGTTGTTCCAGGCTGGCTGTTGTTAGCAGCTGGCTAACTTGAATCAGCTCTGTCACTCACACAGCACAGCAAATTGATGATACTGTAGGTCAAACAAGACACAAAAGCACAGATTTCTGTTTAAATGTATCTAAAAGGAGGACTCTGTTTGTCTGGTGTTGACATATTGCGGTTCACCCCTTAAACTACTACGATGATGATGGTGGTAAAATAGTGATCAAGCTGAAACAAAACGTTTTGCCTTTCACAAGTTTTTAAGCAAAACGTTTCACGATTTCCCCCCAAAACTCTGCACAATTCAGTGGCTAAGATATAACAAGTCATTGGTAGTGGTTTGTTGTAAGAACTTTCTTTGAGATGTCTCCAGACGTCTGGTTCCTATCACCACCACAGCAAACAATTCTGGCTCAACAATTTCCTCTAAATCTGAGTTTAGCCACTTAATTATGCAGAGTTTCGGGTAAAAACTGTGAAATTCCTCAACAAGCAGTACTCTCAGTAAAAAAGGTACGAGCCCTTCTCATCACTGTGGTGGTACCCTCAGGGGTACATCTCAGTACCTTTAGTCAGGGAACATAAATGGACCACAATCCACTGAAGTGATGTTTTCGGAGACGTTTTGACTCCACACACCCCGCCTCGACTCCAGGCTTTTTATTAAATGGTTCTGTTTTTAAAAATTAGTTTATAAAAAGAAACAAATATCTACTTTTCCACTGGGAAAAATTTATTTAAGGTACGCAATTGGACCTTAAAACCACTGTTGTACCTTTGAGGGAACGTTCACACTGTTTGTAGATTGATGAACGAATCATGTACTTTTACTTCTAACGGTGTAGGATAAAGACATACAAGGGAGGGGGCTTTAAACGCACTGTTCGTTATGAAGGAGTAGCCCGCTAGCCTGGACATCTCACAGCAGCCGTGGAGAGCACTGGCCACTCTGAGCCACAGTAGGCCTTGAGCAACCAGGCCAGGTCTTGCATGGTTGTTAGGTGTTCCATTTTCCTTACGTCCTTTATTATTTTTGATCTCTAGTCTTTTCCCCCTGTTTTTGTTTGTTTCCTTCGCCCTTACAGCAAGTGGATTATCGATTAAGAAATATGTCCTTTAGCCATTTTAGAAAGAAATTTGCAAGCCAGCTTAAGGTGAGTTTGGTGTTGCATGAATGTGAGTGTCTCTTTGAAGGGGAACATAACATCAGGAACTCATTTGGGAGCAGCTTTTGCTGGGAGGACACAGCTGGAACTTGTTGGTTTTAAGACTGGAAGGATGGAAGTGTTGAAGTGGCAGTGGAGTATAGAGTGGTTATGTGTACTTATAGGTCAGTGCTGCCACCCTGTGGCATTGATATTACACTGCAGATGAAAATCTCTTGTTTGAAAGGCAATAGGTGCAAACACACACACACACACACACACACACACACACACACACAGTAAGTACATAAAGCTCTTCCCTTGAGTTAACAAAATAGGATTTACCACCCAAACCTCTAACATACAGACAGAGGACAAATGACAGTCTAAGCCAATGTGCACTAAAGCTGTTTTGTTGGCTCCTGGTTGCCCAACACTTTACTGAGACATAATGAGAGCGTTTACATGTATCTAATAATCCGATAACTGCAGAAAATCAGACTTTCTGAGTCAATCAGGCAAAGGGGAAACTCCAGGTCTACAAGAGTCAGGCAATAATCGGATTTCTGTGTTGCAACCGGACAATAAAGTCACAGGAGATGACGTGACGTAAGCGTAACGTAAAAACTCAAACTTACAGCACTGTATGAAAGTCTGAGGCACCCAAGACCCATTTTCAAAATCTATTTATTTGTGTAGTTTGTGTTTATTTGCTGAGTGTTAATATTTATAGTCAATTTATAGAATATTAATGATTTTATGATGTAACTGATGATATTAACGAGTCTCTGTGGCGGCTGTGAAGGTGTCCAGGAAAAATATGGACCCGAGAAATTCTTGTTACCTTTTCATTGTGTTTGTTTTTATTTGAAACATGTATTTTATATTTCGCACAGTGCTGTACATCATCTAGAAGATGAAGAATATTTAAACCCTTCATTTTGTTAAGCGTCTATTTGGTTTCCGTGTCGCTCCAAAAGTGTTTTGCTGCGTCTCGCGGCAACACTGCTCACTTATTTCCGGTACCGCCGCCTGTTTTCGCACATGCTCAGACCGAGAAGTCCGAAAGAAATCAGAGTAAGAGATCGCAGCACTGAGAAATGTGATCACTGAGCTAAAACCCAGCTTCTTTATCAGGTTTATTAATCAGGTTTATAGATATCTTGCTGTTTACGTGACCATTTAAATAATCAGATAACGGCAGAAATCCATCATTATGATTGGACTATTGAGTGCATGTAGACACACTTGATGTTAGGGTTTTTTATTTGTCTGTAGATTGATATGCATGCGTGTACATAAGTAAACATAAAGCTGAAAAGCAATAGCCCTACAACAGTTGGATACAGAGAAAGGCAGAAATCCTTTAAACAGACGACCTTTCATCCATGCCTACATCTACCCACATTACATACCCAGACAGCTGACGGATGAAAGGAGAAACCTGAATGCACGAGTGGAGAAACATAACAAGCGCTGGCACATCCAGACGGGTTTACAGACTTCCAATTAAGCAATTAACATCCTACCACAATCTGTGCCATGTGGAAAAATGCTAAGCAGGCCCAAGTGACCATGATCGTGTATCAAGGGGAAAAGTGACTTTGAAAGAGGGTTCATTATCAGGGCATGGATATCAGGACCTTCAGTCACAGAGACTGGCAGTTAGTAGGAGCAGGGAGCAGCCCCTCCACATCTACAATGGGCTCCAGTCCAGAAAGCTCTCATTATGAAGGCAAACTCAGGTTTGAAAGTTGTGGTATAAGAACCACAGGCATTAATCTACAGAGATGTGGAAAACAGTGATTCAGTTTGATGAGCCATCCTCCTCCGCTGGGTGAGTGAATGCTTGACCCCTACACTCAGTGGGCTCTGTTATGCTGTGAGGGGGCATTTTGCTGGCATAGCTTGGGTCCACTTGTCCCTTTGGAGGGACTGCTCTCACCAAATTAATACAAAGTTACATTTATTCTATTAAACATATCTATCTTCATGGGAGTGGACTCTTCCGGGATGACAACATCACCATCCACACAGCATGCAGAGTGGCTAAATGGTTGGATGAGTATGAAAATAATATTAATCATATGCCACGGCCTTCACAGCCAACCTAAAGCTGAACTGTTAGTATGTTAGTAGTGGAGATGTCTGGTTTCAGATGAACGGTGTGGGGTCAGACTGGTCGCACATCTGCAGTTCCACATGGGAGGTGATGCCTGAGAAAGTCTCCTGGAGTGGAAGGAGATAGCCCAAAGCCTGGCCCTGACCAATGGGCCCTGTGTAGCGATAAGGCCGGACATTGAAGATTTTCACACAGTGCACTGAGGATAAGCAGAAAGTGGAAGTGAAAAGGCACATCGATGGAGAATGGAAGCTATCAACCAACAACTATCAACAGTTTTCTTTATATTATTAGAGCCTGATAGGCCTTCAGAGAGAATCTAGCACAGAAACTGCAGGTTCTTCTCCTGCCTGGTCTAGTAAGCTCACAGTAGACATCAAAAAGCAATACTACCGAGAATGACATAATTGTGACGTGTTATGACATAGTTATAACATGTTATTTGAGGTTGACTTCTTTAATTAGCACCATGCAAACTGCATGTCTAAGTCAGCACATACTTGCATCATATAAACATGAACAAAAACTTCAAGACAGATGGTGCTGTTGTTATTATCAAGTAATTACACAATACGGGCGATTTCTTTCATTAAATACTGAAATAAATTGCTTTGTGATGTTAAAAGACATCAGCCTTTTTTATGTTATTGCACATCCTTTCAAATTCTAATTATTCATGAGCAAATTCATGGCATAGCACTAGAGTGCAAATCTTCAAAAGATGATAATCAGTCAACTATGATCACCCTCTGATGACCATGACTGACAAGACCTGCTGTGTTGTTGGAAGAAAACATCATATCTCCAAGATGGGAACTTTACAGGAGAAGGAAAAAACAAACTTTACTTTCAATGTAAGTCAATGGAACCAGAATTTTTCACAAGTCATTTCGGGCCGTTTCTTTCGGTCGGTTCATCATGAAAATTACACACAATGTAAAAAGCCACACGTATGTTCAAATTATCATAAAAACTGAAAAATGGACAAAAATGGAGATACAAGGTTTTGGTATTGCATGAATGTGAGTGTCTCTTTAAAGAGCAGCATAACATCAGTGACTCATTTGGGAACAGCCATTGATGGGAGGACACAGCTGGAACTTGTTGGTTTTAAGATTGGGAAGAATGGGGGAAGGCTGGAAGTGTTGAAGTGGCAGTGGACTATAGAGTGGTCATATGTACTTGTAGGTCAGTGCTGCCACCCTGTGGCATGGATGCTACACTGCAGATGAAAAAAGGCAATAGGTGCAAAATATTCCCCGCCCCCTGCCCAACCACCACACACACACACACACACACACACACACACACACACACACACACACACACAAAGCTCTTCCCTTGAGTTAGCAAAATAGAATTTACCCCCCTAACCACTAAAATACAGACAAACAACGAGGTTTTGTTTCTACAACAGCGATACACAACACTTCTTATGTCATTAAAACAATGGTACAAAACTTTTTCACACATACCAGAGTTAGAGAGCTTGATGCCATCATAGTGAAAGATGTGGCCAGCTTTCCTCCCAACAGGACCTCCCAGATTTCCAGAGAAAGGAGCAGTGATGATGCCATAATCATCACACACTACATCCACAGCCTTGTGTATAGCGCCCTCACTGAGAAAGAACCATAGCTACGGTTACAGCAGAAACAGAGCACACAGAGGAAGTCCAACTAAAAAATGTGACCGTTGCTAACAGTTTGGGGACATCTTGACTTTTTTGATCCACTTTCACTGTTATTTAAAATTAAGGAGGAAAAATACCTGCAAAGATTTGACATCTGAAATGGATACATTGTTCATCAAAGTCTATTTCTCGATATGGAGAGCAGGTTTTAAACAGTGACTAGACGGTTTTCTTTTCCAAACGGTTCTAAAAAGGACATGTTGAATCTCTTTTGTCCCAAAGCTGGTTAAAACCCCTGATGAGCGCTGACATGTGGTCACCAAGACACTATCATGAAAAACCTGCCACTGTCTTCAGTAGCTTTAGTCAGGGAACAACTGCACCATAGTCTGCTCCAGTTATCTTGTTGAAGGGGCACCGATTCCGTATATCTTGTCTGGATTCCAGGCTTTTTATTTATTTTTTTTCAACTAAAAAAGGCATGAAAAGGTACAACTACGCCCCTTTTCCCTGGGAAAGTGAGTGTAGTGAACCTTTCAAACTCATTTAACCTGCACAATTGGACCATAAGGACCTTGTTGTACTTCTGTGGGTACATGGACACGGTTTGTACCTTGCGGGACAAAGATACACCAGAACGCTTCCCTTTTTCTGATGCTGTACTGTCACAAATATTTATGCACATCGTTTTCCTTTAAATATAAACTCTCAGAAAAAAAGGTACGACACTGTCACTGGGGCAGTACCCTTTTTGTCACTGTGGTGGTACCCTCAGGGGTACATCCCAGTACATCCCAGGGAACAAAACTGTACCTTAATCCACTGAAATGACATTATCTAAGCTGTACTGACTCCACGCCTCCAGGCTTTTTATTTTATTGTTCTGTTTTAAAACATTCATTTAGAAAAAAGATACCAATATCTACTTTTCCACTCGAAAAAACTTACTTAAGGTACAGAGTTGGACCTTAAAACCGCTGTTGCACCTTTGAGGGTACACTCACATTGTTTGTACCTTGATGAACGTATGGTGAACATATCATGCATGGTACCTTCATTTCTAACAGTGTACCTGCTTAGTCTGTAAACACGTCAACCTACTGGAATGAAAACATGGCCATCAGAAGAAAAACATTTGAAAAGCCAGGCGTCCCCAAACTTTTGACGGGCAGTGGATCGGGTCAGGGGGAGTTGTAATATTCAAAACTGCAGCTCTCCAAAGATACCTTCTGGCGTTAAAGCCGCCACATCCGAACCTGTCACACGCCCGCACCCTGTTGTGATGAGTGCCGGCGCATAGGACGTCCCAGGCGGCTGCTAAAAGACATGCAGACTAGTGTTCAAACGTGGTCAACAACAGAAAACAGTGCTAAAATATAAAATATCGCTGTGGCTGGAAGAAAATCTGGTACCTCCATCTCTCGTTTTTCAGTTTTTGACATAGTTTGAAAGTGTCGCTTTACATTGTGTGTAAATTTCATGATGAGTCGACTTGGAAAGACGTCTGGTTCCATTGACTTACATTAAAAGCAAAGTAGGTTTTGTAACTTCTCCCGTAAAATTTCCGTTTTGGAGATACGAGGTTTTCTTTCTGATAACAGCGATACGTACAATACAACATATATAATATACAATATAATACGGGGGCTCCCAAATGGCATCCGTCTCCAAGAGAGCACAACTGGCCTCGCTCTCTGGGTGGGCAGGATGGCCCCCCCCTTTCCCCACATCACTCAGCACGATGTCTGCGCAGGCGTCTGTCAGCTGATGGTAAGTGTTCTCCTCTGAGCGCGCTCAGCTGTCCAATGACGTTGCTTGAGCGGCAGTTTGAAAAGATGCGGTGGCGCTTCACAGGTCTCGGAGGAAGCCTGCGCTGCCTTCACCCTCCTAGTACTGGTAGTATCGTGTGACAGGGGGAGTCCTAACTGGTGCGTGGAACTGGACACAACTAAACTGGGGAGATAATCGGAGAAAGCTGTGAAAAATGAAGAACCGTAGGATGTGTCCAGAATGATGAACAGAGCTCAGAGATGTAGATGGTTCCAGAAAACCGCCTAAAATCGAGAATGAAGGCAAACTCAGGAACATGAATCAATGGTTATATGAACGTATTATGATTATTGCACACGTTTCTGTTGAATCAAGCAGAGTAGAATCAATATGTGCAATAATAACAATTGTGTGTGCATTAACTCAGAGGGACACTAACTTAATTTAAATAATTTAAATAATTGTAACTGCTTTATACCTGATGCTTCATATTACTATCACAATCACCGCCACCTTACCATATTCATAAGTACTTAAATCTGGTGTACATACTGTAAATTCTCTATATTGTCTTAAATTATTAGTAAAGTGTTTATTTTTACATAAACGGCTGCAACTGTAACAACTGCAATTTCCCCCTGGGATCAATAAAGGAATCTGAATCTGAATCTGAATCTGAATCTGAATCTAAATCTGAATCTGAATCTGAATCTGAATCTGAATCTAAATCTGAATCTGAATCTGAATCTGAATCTGAATCTGAATCTGAATATAATCCGCAAACGATGACTTTGTTACCTCAATACATAACACAATACATTTAAGACTTTCTTGCTGTTGAAGAACCTCTTTGGTTACATTTTTTGAGACCATAATAAAATAAAAAAAATTGATTTTCCAAGCGGGGATCAAATCTTGAGGCTGATAGCTATTAGCTGTAATTTAATAATTCAAAATACTAACTTAGAAAACCATTTGGTGTCTAGTTTAATCCGTGTGAGCTATTGTTAAAAAAAACATTATAATAAGTGGCCATTTTTTCAAGGTAGTGTACGTTTTCCCAGAAACAGGAACGATCAAATCCAGGGTTGATCAGCCTCTCGGCCACAAAGCTTCCTCGGGTGATTCTTGGGCCTGCATTGAGGGGGCAAAAGTGGACTGTAGTGGGCCATCGAAGGCACTTTGCAATAAAAATCAGTTATTAAAATACATTTTCACATGGTAAACAATGTGAATCTAAGTGCTGCAGCACAGTACAAAGCAGCTCCTTCAAATTTTTGTCCCTTGTCTCTAGAAACAAAATACACTCCTATTGATGCTTCATTGGTTCTCTCTCGAGCGAATAGTGTAAAGTAATCAATAGAAGAAACATTCAGCTTAATGTGCCACCATTCTGCTTGATTTCTGGCATAAAACCAGCTCACTTTAGTCTAGCCCAGGGGCCGGCAACCCAAATGTTAAGAAGAGCCATTTAGTCTTTTCAAAATCAACATATCAAACCAGTTTGGCAGCCACAACATTTTATGTCCACAGTCATAATATAGTAAATATCTCAGTTTGCGCTGATGTGCTAGTATAGAAATATAATATAAATGAAAACGCAGACTTACTTCGCTCTGCTTTAAGCTTCAGCTCATCTACAGCCGCTTTTCTCGCATCTCCAGCAGGAAACATTTTTTCCGCAAAAGTAGGATCTTTTCTGGTAAACTTTCTCTCAATATTTGAGATTTCACGAGGCTGAAGTCGCTTCTTATTCTCTAGCATCTTGTTTGAAGTTTCTCATTCCACCTTAAATGGTGACTGAGGCAGCAGAATGTAACTGCTTCACCATTTAAGGCGGAACGGGAAAATTCAAACAAGAAGCTGGCAAGAAGCGAATTCAGCCACATTTTTGGTGTTTGTCAGTTTCTCATTGCAGATTGAACTTATTAGGAAACCAGCTGGAGTGATTATAAACACAAATACGTCCATCTGTCTCCAAATCACCGGTTTAATTTGAACTTTCTCTTTGCTGTTTTGTTGTACTAGCTAGGCGAGATTGTTGTCTGCATTGCTATGGTGACCAGCAGTCTGTGTGCCAGTCTTCAGGCTTAAAGGGTGAATCAGCAGTTCTACATTAACTCCAGCGTTTAAGAGCATTTGTTAAACTGAACGATCAGCAGAGCTTTATTTACTGTAGAGGAGGATTATTTTATTATTACCTACTGATCTGATTCAGCTGTGGAGCCACGACAGGGCAGTAAAAGAGCTGCATGCTGCACCGGAGCCACACGTTGCGACCCCTGGCCTAATCAGTTAATATTTTATAAAAAATGTATGTTCAATGACACATGTTGAATGTTGCAGGGGTCAAACATCTCTATGTTGAAAACTGCCCTAAAAATGACCGTTTCCTGCTGGGTTTTTATGCTTTGTAGTGATAAACTGGCAAGACTTGAGGTGGAAAAGGCTGAGAAGCCCTGATCTAAATGAGGAACATACAGCATCACCTGGTATGCAGCACTGGCGTGTCTTCCCTCCTGAACATTTGTCCTTTAGGTACCTCCCCTGGCAGATGTAGCTGCGTTTCTGGCAGATTCCTCCGATGCTAGTACAGCCCGGCTCGTTTCTAGGCAGCCTGTTTATCTCACTGCTGTTCCTGCGTGCTTCGCTTGGTCGGTTGTTTATGGCCCTTTTCCCCTTTTCGGCTTTCAGAATCCCTTTTCTTTCTGCCTTGTTCTTCGGATTTTGAGCAGCAACTCCAAATAGCAACACTTACAACACAAAGCAAGAGAACAGTGACATTCAGAGTTCATTCTCCAGTGAGGGGTCCATGCATAAGGAAAATGAGCCCTCAAAGAAAGAGGAAAAAACAAAGCCCTCAAAGAAAATTTTTTTTTCCCAGATTTACCAACAATAACATTACAAATAAAAACTCAGTAAACACATGTAGGTTCACTGGAGGTTTCAGTGAGTAAATAAATGGCTATATTTTTCACTGTAGACATTGTGACCCCTGATATTACCATCACTGTGAAGATACACCGATCAGGCGTAACATCATGACCACCTCCTTGTTTCTACGCTTACTGTCCATTTGATCAGCTCCACTTACTTTATAGCTGGTCTTTGTAGTTCTACAGTTACAGACTGTAGTCCATCTGTTTCTCTGATACTCTGTTGCCCTGTTCTTCAGTGGTCAGGACCCCCATGGACCCTCACAGAGCAGGTACTATTTGGGTGGTGGGTCATTCTTCATTTTAGTGCTACCTTGAAAATAGTTCCACCTTCATTTCTGGTTCTTCTGAGTTCTTAGATTCTCAGTACCTGACTCACAGCATAAGTGCAGATGTTCAGACAGCTACTTACAGCACGCCGTGAGAGTGACAGCCAGAGGGAATTTCAACATCTTGTAAGCCCAAAGACGGAAATGCCTGAAAAGCAAGAAAACAGCATCAAATCGAGACGTTCGATACGTGAGATCAGAGCTATATTTCATTCTGCAGGTCCTTCAAACAGCTTATTCAGACAAAGCTCACCACTGTGTGAAGCTGTGAGTTGGGTTTGAGGGTCTAACAGAGGATACAGTGTGCAGGCTCAAGCATACTGTAGTCCAAACGCGGTGAACCTCGAGTCAGGACAGCCTGCCTTTGTCAATATTGATACTGGCTTTTAAGCACATGCCCTCTCGCCTGTTATGAAGCATTCCTTATTTCAAAACCTGGAGACGTGGTCAGATTCGCAGGAGAAGCCGTCATAGTCTTCAGGGATGGTGAAAACAAGTAAGATTCATGGTTCAGTATTGCATATATTTAATTAGTCTGGGGATTTAAAGCAAAACATCAGCCAAAAAACAGATGTGCACAAATTGTTTCCCCTTGCTCAAGTACACCGATCAGGCGTGACATCCTGACCACCTCCTCGTTTCTACGCTCACTGTCCACTTTATCAGCTCCACTTACTGTATAGTTCCACTCTGTAGTTCTACAGTTACAGACTGTAGTCCATCTGTTTCTCTGATACTCTGTTACCCTGTTCTTCAGTGGTCAGGACCCCCATGGACCCTCACAGAGCAGGTACTTGTGTGTGGTCATCCTCTAGTCCGTCATCAGTGGTCACAGGACGCTGCCCACAGGACGCTGTTGGCTGGATATTTTTGGTATTTGTTTAAAGATTTCATGCTTGACCATTGCAGTAAGCCCACCTGCTAGCTGTGTTTGACCAAGCTCATCGGCCTTAGTGACCATCCAGAAGACGCTGCCTGCGGCACAGAACACTGCAGTGATGACATGAGTGTTTAGTCTGCACTAGAGGTCTTCAGGTGTGAGGACCTTCAATCCAGGTTCCAGATTTTGTAAACACTGGTAGTTGACTCAACTGTTGGTGGTGCTGATTGGCCACCTAGGGTTATACATACCAGTGACTGCAAGGTCCAGATTTGAGGACCTGTGGTCTGCACTATAATAGCCATTCTGCTTGTCTAAAAAGTGATAAGCATCAGAGCCGGTTTATGAGGAGCCTGGCCACTTCCTATTTCCCTTGTTATATCAAAAACAGGACTGCTAAACAGCAGAGGGCGCTCGTGAGGGAATCCACAATGAATGGGAGTGAATGGCACTCGCCCAGAATGTTTCTTTAATTTTAGAAAGTAGAAAGTTGCATTTCACTAAAAAAAACAAAGAAATCTCGCCCATAAGTTTCCGTTTTATCTGCAGCAAACGGGGTTTGGTCAGCAGGAGGCGGGCTTTACTGCTAGAGCGGGATGATTGATGGGCAAGCGGAGCAGCTCATTGGCTGTTCGCGCTCTCTGACGTCATGGTCGTTTTAAACTCCTATAGCTCGAGTTTAAAAGCTCTTAAAAATATAACAGCGGTGTTAAAATGTTTTATGTTCATTGTTCAGGAAATGATTGTATTCATTTCCATTAAAAATGTTTCAGCTTTTATAAACTGTGATTTTGCTCAAATGCTCCACATAAGCTCATTCATTTGGACTCACTCGGGAGCGCCCCCTAGTGTTTGAGAAACCCGGAAGACATCACCGAGTGGTAATTCTCCTCTCTACAAGTTCTCTGCAAGTGCTCCTTGAAAGCTTCCTCTTTTTTGACATTCGTGCTGCTGACATATTAGGATTTGGTCATCGGTTGAACAATCAAGCGTCTTCAGTTATGATCTAAACATAGATCACCTTCTTCTCAGTTTCACGCTCCCCGCTGAAATGCGTCTACACAGCTCAAGTTTCAGAGAAGAACTTTTATCACAAAAGCCTAAAAAAAGCCACACAGCATTAAAGTCATGCTGCAGCGCCCTCTGCTGTACCACTGTGGAGCTGCGCAGTAGTGATTGTAATTTCAGCACAACAAAATTTCAGCCTTATAGTTTCTTAAAAGCCAACTCATGCTAAATTACTGCTAAATGCCATGTAAACAGCTTTTATTTTACTTTAACTCCAAGTTATTATAATCAGGGTGTTGTTCATAGGATAATAATCTTAATTGTTATTTTTCTTGACAACTGCAGCTACAGTTTTTACTTACTACTGTCTCTACTATTTATTTGTTGACCTATTTCAGGTCTTTTTTAGTGCTTATTTTTTTTCATGCATGTTTTCAGTTTTATTTGGAGTACAGACAGTAAACTGCTAGTGTTTTGTTTGTTTTTTTAACTTTTTTGCTTCAGTTGCTTTAATATTAGTTCAGGGTTGCATAAATTTCTATAAAAATAAAGGTATTATAATTATTATTCACCATGGCGATTAGAGGTAAGAGGTAATGGAACTAAATAATGGTAATATAGCTGTAATGGAAGTATAGAAATATTTGAACTAAGTATTGGGACAAGAAAGGTAATAGAACTATATAGACAACAGCACTACAGAATTAATGGAATTGTAGAAATAATTGAATTATAGAATTGATAGAACTACAGAGAAAATAGATGGATGGATGGATGGATGGATGGAGATAATGGAGCTATAGAAATAATGGGACTATAGAGGGAACAGAATTACAGAGGCAATGAAACTAGAAATAATGGAATTATATTATAATAATATAAGATATGGAGCTATAGAAATAATGGAATTATACAAGTAATGGAACTATAGAGGTAATGGAGCTATAGACATAATGAAATTATACAAGTAGTGGAACTATAGAGGTAATGGAGCTATAGACATAATGGAATATACCATTAATGGAACTATAGAGGTAATGGAGCTATAGACATAATGAAATTATATAAGTAGTGGAACTATAGAGGTAATGGATCTATAGACATAATGGAATATACCATTAATGGAACTATAGAGGTAATGGAGCTATAGACATAATGGAATATACCATTAATGGAACTATAGAGGTAATGGAGCTATAGACATAATGAAATTATATAAGTAGTGGAACTATAGAGGTAATGGATCTATAGACATAATGGAATATACCATTAATGGAACTATAGAGGTAATGGAGCTATAGACATAATGAAATTATATAAGTAGTGGAACTATAGAGGTAATGGATCTATAGACATAATGGAATATACCATTAATGGAACTATAGAGGTAATGGAGCTATAGACATAATGAAATTATATAAGTAGTGGAACTATAGAGGTAATGGAGCTATAGACATAATGGAATATACCATTAATGGAACTATAGAGGTAATGGAGCTATAGACATAATGGAATATACCATTAATGGAACTATAGAGGTAATGGATCTATAGACATAATGGAATATACCATTAATGGAACTATAGAGGTAATGGAGCTATAGACATAATGAAATTATATAAGTAGTGGAACTATAGAGGTAATGGATCTATAGACATAATGGAATATACCATTAATGGAACTATAGAGGTAATGGAGCTATAGACATAATGAAATTATATAAGTAGTGGAACTATAGAGGTAATGGATCTATAGACATAATGGAATATACCATTAATGGAACTCGGCTCTTAAACCGAGAGAAGGTGATTTGACTGTTGTATAACCACATCTTCTTACAGTATATTCATTCTACCTCACCCGGTTTTACAACTGTGCCAATAGTTGCTGGAAAATACTTCAGCCACACCTTCGTGCTCCGGTGCCAGGATTCTGCACACAGAAATAGAGGATAAAATATTTTTACATATGAAATGTAACTGGGCAATTTGACTGGGCGGTGTCCAAACATTTGCATACAGCTGTAACAGAATTTGCCTCCTACCTTCTTTTCTTCCTTTTTCTCTTTCTACACCAAATCCCAAAGGACCTGAAAATCATCATAGGAGTTCAATCACAAAACATACAGAGTTAAGCTGCTCTGATCACTCTTTCATTAAAACCTAGACAGTCTTCTGTTTACCTCAGAATGACGGACAGAGCTTGAGGGTGATACATCATCTGCATCTTCCTGAGCAGCTTCAGTACAGTTCACCAAGAAAGCTCTAGGCCTCTAAAGCTACATCTTCCAGAGGGTTTAAATGTCTCACAATCCTCATCATCTTCATCATCAGGCCAGATCCAGCACATAACTCCTCTATTTCAGGACTCCAAGATCTGGACCATGTCTCTCCAGAAGAAACACTTTCAATGCTCTGTTTCAGCTTATAAGTCCTCCTCATGGGCTTCAGATGAGGAATAACTCCCCAGCCCATCACTGTGGGTATGAAACACTGGAGAAGGTCTTCATGGTTTCATATCTACCAGGGTACATTTGCTAATAGCTTCAGTGATGGTGTTTGTGATGCTTCTGATCTCTCTCAGACCAAAGCGAGATGCTTCCATCAGCCAGTTCTTCATGGCAAGGCTGTGATGTGCTTCACTGACAGTGACAGAATCGGCTTCAGTTTCAACAACTAACAGCCGACCACCAAGTGTCTGACAGCTGACTGACCCCTGCCAGGTTCTCCAACTACAACACTAAGGCCCAATTCCATTCCTTATATTCACCCCTACTCCCTGTTTGAGAGTCGCCTCTCGGGGTGCAATTGTTTTTAATATCACCCACCCATAAATCTTCTGCGATAAGAAGCTGAAGTCAGATCCTCGCCAGCTCCTCATTCAAATTGTCCCGTTCCGCCTTAAATGGAGCAGCAGTTCTGATGCCTGAGGCCCAGAATTTAACTACTGTAAGTGCATCTGGCTTGAGGCTAACATAACACGGAACATAACACAAATTGGTGCAGTGAAACACCACATACACACTAGTGAAGACACACACACAAGGGGGCAGTGAGCACACTTACCTGAAGCGGTGGGCAGCCCTATCCGCAGCGCCCAGAGAGCACCTTACCCGCACGCTGTCAGCTCGGGGAATCGAACCAGCAAGACTGGTTCCCTAACCACCAGCCCATGACTGCCCCAAACACCGTGTTTAATTCTATGGGATAAAGAAAGACAATGGAAATGAAATATGCTTCTGTGGTGGTCCTGTGGGGGTCCTGACCACTGAAGAACAGGGTAAAAGGGGGCTAACAAGGTATCAGAGAAACAGATGGACTACAGTCTGTAACTGTAGAGCTATCTATCTATCTATCTATCTATCTATCTATCTATCTATCTACCTATATATATATATATATATATATATATATATATATATATATATATATATATATATATATATACAGTGGGTTGCAAAAGTATTCATACCCCTTGAACTTTTCCATATTTTGTCACATTACAACCACAAACATAAATATATTTCACTGGAATTTAATGTGAAAGACCAACACAAAGTGGTATACAATTGTGAAGTGGAAAGAAAATCATACATGAATCAAAACATTTTTTACAAATAAAAAACTAATAAGTGCGACGTGCAAAAGTATTCAGCCCCCTTTTCCCTGAGTGCAACCAATTGCATTCAGAAGTTGCCTGATGACTGCTAATGACTCAAAAGGGTCCACCTGTGTGTAATCTAATCTCAGTACAAATACAGCTGCTCCGTGACGGCCTCAGATGTTGGTTAAGAGAATATTGGGGAGCAAACAGCATCATGAAGTCCAAAGAACACACCAGACAGGTTAGGAATATGGTTTTGGAGAAGTTTAAAGCAGGCTTAGGTTATAAAAAGATTTCCCAAGCTTTGAACATCTCACGGAGCACTGTTCAATCCATCATCCGGAAATGGAAAGAGTATGGCACCACAGTAAACCTGCCAAGACAAGGCCGTCCACCTAAACTTACAGGCCGAACAAGGAGATCACTGATCAGAGAGGCAGCCAAGAGGCCCATGGTGACTCTGGATGAAATGCAGAGAGCCACAGCTCAGGTGGGGGAAACTGTCCACAGGACAACAATTAGTCGTGCACTACACAAATGTGGTCTTTATGGAAGAGTGGCAAGGAGAAAGCCATTGTTAAAAGAAAACCATAAGAAGTCCCGTTTGCAGTTTGCCAGAAGCCATGTTGAGG
Source organism: Pygocentrus nattereri (assembly GCF_015220715.1). Taxonomy (NCBI): domain Eukaryota; kingdom Metazoa; phylum Chordata; class Actinopteri; order Characiformes; family Serrasalmidae; genus Pygocentrus; species Pygocentrus nattereri. The sequence goes on from NC_051226.1 coordinate 4,355,003, forward strand.
ACACAGCAAACATGTGGAAGAAGGTGCTTTGGTCAGACGAGACCAAAATAGAACTTTTTGGCCACAATGCAAAACGCTATGCGTGGCGGAGAAATAACACTGCACATCACTCTGAAAACACCATCCCCACTGTCAAATATGGTGGTGGCAGCATCATGCTCTGGGGGTGCTTCTCTTCAGCAGGGACCGGGAAGTTGGTCAAAGTTGATGGGAAGATGGATGGAGCCAAATACAGGGCAATCTTGGAAGAAAACCTGTTGGAGTCAGCAAAAGATTTGAGACTGGGGCGGAGGTTCACCTTCCAGCAGGACAACGACCCTAAACATAAAGCCAGAGCTACAATGGAGTGGTTTAAAAAAAGAATATTCATGTGTTAGAATGGCCCAGTCAGAGTCCAGACCTAAACCCAATTGAGAATTTGTGGCAAGATCTCAAAACTGCTGTTCACAAACGCTCTCCATCCAATCTGACTGAGCTTGAGCTGTTTTGCAAGGAGGAATGGGCAAGAATTTCAGTCACTAGATGTGCAAAGCTGGTGGAGACATACCCTAAAAGACTTGCAGCTGTAATTGCAGCAAAAGGTGGCTCCACAAAGTATTGACTCAGGGGGGCTGAATACTTTTGCACGTCGCACTTATTAGTTTTTTATTTGTAAAAAATGTTTTGATTCATGTATGATTTTCTTTCCACTTCACAATTGTATACCACTTTGTGTTGGTCTTTCACATTAAATTCCAGTGAAATATATTTATGTTTGTGGTTGTAATGTGACAAAATATGGAAAAGTTCAAGGGGTATGAATACTTTTGCAACCCACTGTATATGTATGTATCTATATCTCTCTCTCTATATATATATATATATATATATATATATATATATCTCTCTTTCTCTCTCTCTCTCTCTCTCTCTCTCTATATATATATATATATATATATATAATGTGTGTGTATATAAGGACTGTAATGGTTTAACAGGACTGATTCCAGATGCACTTGATGGTTTCCTAATAGCATCTAAAGGTGTCCACCAGGAAACTAGTCATCTATAATGGTGACCATTAAGCCAATTCCCATTAAAAGCACAGCCGCCAGGTTTTAATCCTAATGGTTCCAATGGTCTCTTTTTCAGATGGCTGATAAAATAGACTGTGAGTGTAGATACAAGGAACATGAAGGTGGTGGTTTCAACAGAAATGTTGCACTAATTTGTGCACTGAAATAAAAAAGTGGCACATACGGTTCTTCATGGAGGAACTTATTTTCTACAAGACATGCCATTAGACCGGGGTGTCCAAACTTTTGCACAGGACTGTATACTTGGATTATTTTAGTAAACTGTTTCATTTTAAAGTCACATAATTCTTTGCGCGTGCACTCTATATGTAATCTTGTGTGGTGTTGATGTGTTTGTTACTCAGCGGGGTCTGTCACCCTTGTTTAAAATCAATAGAGCCGTTATAATTAATGTGAAAACACCAGATGTTTAAAATATCACAAGCGGCCAGCATTCTTTAGCAGCTGTAGCCAGTCAGCAGCCTGCCCACGTTGCCCACGTCGCCCACCCTCACACACACACACATATACACACACACTACCAGCAGGCCATGTAGGAGGAGAACAGAGTGAAGGACACAGCACCCCCCACACGTTCACTCCCCGCGGATTCACCCCAACACCGCGTGTGTAGTATGAATGTTGTATTTTACATGATCTTTGCAGAAAATGAGCAAACGGAAAGAATCTGAGGCTGAAATAATAATAAATAGCATTATTTGTTGTTTTGATAAACATTGAAAATGGGTCCCACAGAGCTGGACACCACACAAGGGTTAAAATCAAGATCAATGTTTGAGTGACATGGTGGTTTTCCGCGTTAGGTGCACTTGTCATCCACAAGGGGGCGACAAACAGCGTTTAAGCGTTGTTTCATTATTCAGTCTGCGCTTTTCACACTAATGTAAAACTATATATATATGTATATAACATAATACTATATATAATATAATATAACAATGCTATACATACATATATATAACAATACTATATATAATATAATATAACAATAATATACACACATATATATAACATAATACTATATATAATATAATATACTATAACAACTATATGAATATATATATATATATATATATATATATACATATATATATAAGCAACAACAATCGTTTACACACAACGTAGCATCTACTGCAGAATTAGAAATGGCCATTTCATTGAGTTAGTATTTATTTATTTATTTGTTTATTAATTTATTTGATTGTTTGTTTGTTTATTTGTTTGTTTATTATCTCACAGGTCAGTAGTGACCTGATGTGTCAGTCTTATTTAATTTCATTTAAGGACCTTCAGCTCAGTGTATCTGGACCCACTGCTGGCAAATAAAGAATGAAGCTAGCACTGCTACACCTGCCGGACTCCAGCAGGTCAGGTTTGGTGTATGTGTTTAAGAGGTGTGTGTGTGTGTGTGTGTGTGTGTGTGTGTGTGTGTGTGTGTGTGTTTTGTCTGGAGTGCTGTGCAGGAACATTTTTCCTTCATCGAGGTCTAAACAGTGTAAATGTTCCCTCAGAGCTCCAGCAGTGGTTCTAAGGTCTGATGGTGGAGCTTAAATCAGTTCCTCCAGGTGAAAAGTTGGTATTTGTTCCTTTTCATAACCGAATATTTTAAACAGAGCAGTAGAGTAAAAGCCTGGAGGCGAGGCGAGGCGGGGTGTGTGGAGTCAGTCCAGCTTAGAACAGATCATCTCAGTGGATTCTGGTTCAGTTATGTTCCCTGACTGAAGGCACTGAGATGGAGCCTTGAGGGGACCCCCGGTGATCAGAGGGGTCCTGCCCCAGAGACAGTCTAGGGCCTTTATTTCTGAGTGCGCATTAAACATGAGGCCGTGTATATGAGAGGAAATAGAAACCGAGCAGCGCGCTCTGATCATTTTTCTGAAAGTTGGAGAAGAAAACTTTCAGCCTGACTGTTATTATAAACAGACGAGCCGCATTAATGAAAGAATGGAAAGCGTTTTTATTTTTCCAGCATCCTTCGCTCCCAAGCAGTCGTATGCAAATACGCACCCGTGTTTGAGGCGCTGATTGGCTGACAGCGCAGTCAGATTCCACCGCAGAGAGAGAGAAAAAAAAAGTTTATCTGATTGTAAATCAGGGAGGGAGCTCGCGAGGAGCGGCCGCGCGCAGAGATGCAGGGCTGAAGGATTTGGAGGTCTGAACATCCTGAGGAGAAGCAGGGAGAGGCTCCAGGTGAGTGGAGGCTCCCAAAGCTGGGTTGGTTCGGAAAAGTTGGATGTAAAGTCTACGTGCATTTAAGGTGGGTTTATTGCGTTGATATTACCGCCCGCAGGTTTATAGGCCGTGACGTGTCATTCAAATCAGAAAATCAGAAAAAAGAGAGCAGATGAGCAAAGTGGTCAGACGAGCTGTTTTTCACGTGGCTTTAATGGACGCTGCCAGCTGGAGTTCAGGCTTTTATTGATTAGGGACCGTCATCCTCCTCATTAACGGCGTTTCCATGGTTCTTCATTAAACGCAGTGGATCTATATAGAACCATAAATAAACAGTTGAAGAACCTTTGGGGCGGTTCTTTGCGTGGCCAATAGGTTCTTCTCTGTGATGAAAACAACTGGATTTGGTTCTTTAAAGAATCTTTTTTTTTTAAATAATGGTCTATGTAGCACCTAAAAGGGTTCCACTGGTACTACGAGTCAGAGAACCCTTTTCAGTACCTTTTTTGGCAAGAGTGTATGAAATGAATGTTATTATATATTTATATATATTTATATACCTGCAGCTCTCCGCAGATTTCTGGGCAGAGGCTTAATTTTATATTTGTATAGAGAGAGAAACATATAAATATTGTATCTCCATTTTTTTGTCGTTTTTCACTTTTTGGCATGATTTGAAAGCGCCTGTTGTTCTTTACATTGTGTGTAAATTTCATGAAGATTGGACTAAAAGAAACGGCCCAAAATGACCTGGAAAAAATTCTGGTTCCGTTGACTTGCATTAAAAGTAAAGTAGGTTTTTCCCTGTTCCTGTAAAGTTACCATTTTGGAGATTCGAGGTTTTCTTATATATATATATATATATATATATATATATATATATATATATATATATATATATATATATATATATATACATACACACACATACACACTTATTTAGGACTAACAGATCTGCCTGTTTCCCTCCAGCTCCATCATGCCTCGATCATTTTTGGTCAAAAGCAAAAAGTGCCCCTCACACAGCGCGGCCCGGTTCCTCGAGAGCGACCCTGACGAGCTCGGACGCATCACACGTAAGTGCCCTTTACTCTCTAACGAAGCCTCTTTGATATAAAGTCATTTATACGTTTATCCGTTTTTCGTTATTACTGAAATTCGCGATGACCCCTTAAATGTCCCCTGCTAGCGCGTCAAATGGCTCGAGCACGCGCTGAGCTTCAAACTCAAGTTCCAGTGACGCAGCCTGCGCTCGCGTTGAGGGGGAATCCCACCTAATTTCCATCTTATTAAACGACTGAGACGCAAAGAGCTCCAGTTCAGGGGGTTTGATGAGAAGCCGCAGTCACAGCGTCCGCAACGCAAATCCAGCCGCTTTATTTACTGAGTCTTCTCAGCTTTTATATGTAGTGATAATGTTCATGATGAAACAGTGGAACATAAAGTTCGCAGCATTTCACACCAGACCACTCGGAGTGACTTTGTTTACATCGTAATTTTAGTCATGCGAGAATTTTAAAAACCGGTGGCGTTTCCCTTTAACTTCTCTAGCGGTTTTGGTTACTCGGACGGGCGTAGTTTTCTCCCACCCGTATTCCGACTAATCCCGCCCCCTGTGCTGGGATTGGTCAGTTGCGCGTCCTGCGATAGGACTGGTTTAGGAGTTTGAGTGATTAGCCAATCACTGGCTGATACTGACTGAAAACGGGTGGGAAATGGAAAAGCACCTGTGACTGCAACTGCCCTGCATATAGAAAGCCTCGTCATTGTCTTCATATATATATATATATATATATATATATATATATATATATAGAAGGAGAAAACTCTCCAAACTCTGAATTTAAGTTAATAGAATTTTGGATTTAAAAGAAAAAAAAAATAGAGATAAAAGATTTTGTGCCAGCAGTAACTTTACATCTGCATCAGAAAACGTAAACTATAAATCGTGAATTTTGCACAGGCCACGCTTTATGTTTCATTTTCCACTCAGCCATTAAACAGTAAATGTGCTAGTGTGCTTTTTGTGTTCTCAAACCAACAAAATGTGGTGTGATCAGTGAGTGCCCAAACTTTTGCACACACACATGTCCATTTCAGTGAGCAACCTTCCATTAATTTTCTCAAAACTTACCCAAACCTTAACCATAACTACTACTAGCCTAACCCTGACCCTAAGCTTAACCTTAACCTCCCTTTAAAATGTCTTCACCTCAAAATTTAATATTTGCATTGTAGGGATCCAGCTCGTGGTCCCCACAATGTAGCATAAACCTGGTACACACACGCACACACACACTCTCTCTCTCTCTCTCTCTCTCTCTCTCTATATATATATATATATATATATATATACACACATATATGTATATATATATATATATGTATATATATATATATATATATATATATATATATATATATATATATATGTATATATGTATATATATATATATATATATATATATATATATAGAGTGTGTGTGTGCCTGTATATATATATATATATATATATATATATATGTTATATATATATATATATATATATATATATATATATATATATATATATATATAATTCTCCATTTTGGTTTTGGAGATGCAAGGTTTTCTTCCAACAACAGCGACATACATCTCTGTTATCAGGACAAAACCTTATAAAAAAACTTTCTTTGCTTTTAATGGAAGTCAATGGAACCGGACTTTTCCCAGGTCATTTTCAGCCATTTCTTTTGGTTCATTCATCAGGAATTTTACACACAATGTAAAGAACGACAGGCATTCAAATCATGTCAAAAACTCAAAAATGACAAGATGCGAGGTTTTGTTCCGACAGCAGCGATATGTATACATATCATATTTAATTATCCTAAGTTTATACTAATATTTATACGAATACTAATACAGACAGGTGATTTATTAGTTTGTATTACTAGTAATAAAGCATTTTGAATGTGTTATGTAATGTACTGCCAGACTTGGTTCGCTGTTCAGTTGTTTGTCAGTGAATTAGCAGTTGCTCAATGCTGCTGTCCAGTGGATTCATTTATGTATAACGTCATTGCTTTCCCAGCATTGCTGAGTGTCCTAATACTGCAGTAACTCTAATCCATTCATGACCGAGTCGGACCGCTCAGCACACAGGGAGCGAGTGGACGGTTTGAGACAGTTTACTTCAGAAATCTCTGTTTAACTGTGTCCCACTCTACATGTGATCTTCCCAGCTCCTGCACCAGTCCCGTCTGAGGCAAAGGAGCCTGAGTCTCCCGGGAGCTTGCAGTTAGGTCCCCTCACTGAGCCCTCCCACACAGACCCTTACGCCTACATCAAGGGTGAAGATGAGCCCGAGCGTCCCATCTTGCCTCGGCCTGAGCCTACAGTCACAGCCAGCCGGCCTTACTACATGTCTGGTAAGTGAACTTAGCAGTCAACTGAAATGCCCTTATCTCCTGTGTGATCTAAGCTTTGTAAATCTTTCAGGCAGGTTAGAAAAACAGTATGGATGCTGCTTTCAACACACACAGGTAGCCGCCTTCGTCAAACAGTCAAAATCGTGTCAACAAACACAAAGCTGTCTTCTTTCTCCTCCCGCAGAGCCTCAGATGGCCGAATTCGCGCCCTACTATAAGCCAGGTTATGGGTGGGAGCATCTTTCTTCCCCATTTGATTTCAGACAGATGGGCTTCCACTCCTCCCTCCTCCAACATGCTAATACCCTCTATGGGTCCCACCTAAAGCAAAGCCCAGAAGCCTCACAACCACTGGACTGCAGCACACACTACTCCCCTTCCTCCAACACTTACCACTGCATCACCTGCGACAAGGTGAGTAGAACATTAGCTTGCAGGTTCAGGCCACACCTTCAACATATGACCGCAGTGTGAGAAGAGATTGTTTGGGTGTAGGAGGGGAGAGAACCTCGAGAACTTCAGACACAGTTCTGGGCAGGTTCTGTTGTTTCATCTTTCTGCAGGGCTCCTACACTGTCAAGTAACTATACATATACACTTTATGTAAACACAATACACTTTATAAACGTTAACTTGTTCACAATGAAGGCCAAAATCCGGGACAGTAAAACACACACATTATCAACCTAATACATCCCATCTATATTTTTGAAGAAAAAATATGCATAGCAACTGGGCGACCTCCACGGGGAAATGGCATTTAGTGGCCACTGTGATCGAGGTTGGAGCTAGAAGGCTGGATACGCTGTTCAAGAGCAGATGTAGGACTAAGAGGCAGCGACGGAACTTCATGAGATATCAGCTTGGAAGGTGGAGGGACCTCAGGCATGGTCCTCCCCCCAAACTTCAGTTATTTCATAACTCTATAATGATTCCATCTCAGGTAGCAATCAGATGCAAATCTCTTTTGAAGCATCAGGTTCAGAGCTGGTGTGACAAAAAGTGTACCTAATGGCTTACGGTTTTGGGTAATAGGTCACCTGAGAACCGTCCGTTTGCAGTGTCTGATTGTTGATTTTAGGGGACAGATAGAATTGTAAATATGCGCACCTGTTCTTCCGGTGTCTTCCAGGTGTTCTCCACTCCTCATGGCCTGGAGGTCCACGTGAGACGTTCTCACAGTGGCACACGGCCCTTCGGATGCAGCATCTGCAGGAAGACCTTCGGCCATGCAGTTAGCTTAGAGCAACACATGAACGTCCACTCTCAGGTAATAACTCAACAATAACCGCCGATTTTCCGTCTTTCACGAAAAGACTTTCCGAACATGTTAGGAATTCACGCATGGGCCACCAAAAGCAACCCTGGGCCCCGTTTCAACGGTTTTGTGCTCACATACCTCAACCCATTTCACACAATCCCCATTTCAAACCCTTTTCAAAGCCAATTAGCAATAATACTTTATGATGTGTAAAATTACAACATCACAAGGTTCTTTTTTAAAGCTTATAGCCGCCCGTCTACAACATCCAGCATAGATCAGCCTGCCTGGCCACCGGCAAAACCAGCACTGGTCGTGTTTTGATTGCTGGCATGCTGGTCAGCAGCTATGGAAGCTATTAGGCTGATCACTAGCAAAACCAGTATATGTTGTGTTTTAGATGCTGGGATCCTAATAAATCTGCTTTTTAGAGTGACAGATAAAGCAATTATTCACAAAATGTGTGTAAATTATGTTAAAACTTCTTAAAATTGGTTTGCATTATGCAGTTTGCATGGCTAGTTAGCTTACTGAGGTTAACTGGCACATCCAGGTGGTGAGTCAAAGCTGGCAAGGGCGTGTTAACATAGTACTGAAACGGGTCCCTATGTTACACATGTGACCAGTCATAGCACAAAGTGAGGAGGAGACGCTGACCAGTGGGTTTTTCCCTCAGAACATGCTTGCTAGGTTAGCTTCAGTGCTCTAATGGCAGTCGTGGGCTGGAGGTTAGGAAACCGGCCCTGTGACCGGAAGGTTGCCGGTTCGATCCCCAGTGCCGACAGTCCATGACTGAGGTGTCCTTGAGCAAGACACCTAACCCCCAATTGCTCCCCGGGTGCTGTTGATAGGGCTGCCCACCGCTCTGGGCAAGTGTGCTCACTGCCCCCTAGTGTGTGTGTGTGTATCCACTAGTGTGTATGTGGTGTTTCACTTCACGGATGGGTTCAATGCGGAGGTGGAATTTCCCCGTTTGTGGGATTAAAACAGCTAAATCTGGTCCATTAGTGAGGTGTGGAAATGTTGGCGCTGTTGTTGTTGCTACCAGTGGGACCTGCCTGGTTTATGCTGGTCCAGTCTTGTCTGGTGCTGGTGTATCTGCTAACCCAGTATACCAGCATCCAAAACACAACATATGCCAATTCTTCTGGGGACCAACCAAACATCTGATCTACGCTGATTTTTCTAGCAGGGAGGTCACAAAAGCTTATAGCCATACAAAACAATTATTTCAAGAATCAAAAATCAGTGTAGATCAGATTTTTGGTCTCCAGCAAATTTGGCATATGTTGTGTTTTGGATGCTGGTGTGTTGGGTTACCAGATAAACCAGCGCCAGACAAGCACTGGACCAGCATAAACCAGCACAGACCAGTGTTTTTCAGCAGGGCTTTAGCTTACTAACCAGCAAGATAGCAGAGTAAAGTTATATCAGCAGTGATGCAGAACAGATTGAGTACTTTGATACATAAATCCCAGTTTAAATACAGAAAATCAAATGTTTGCAGTATTTTAAAGTATTTTATTGCTTAATGCTTATAAACAGCTCTGGCCACCATTCAAAAAAGGGAAATGTGTCAGTAATTTCTGGACTGTTCTGCTGCTGAAATGAGCACTAGTGTTTACTCAATCCCTCTCAAAGGGCTCATCTAATAAACTTAACTTGAGCGAATAAAGTCAAGGAATGGCCTTTAAGGAGGCATTAGGAATGGTGAGATATGGGCATTTTAAAAGTCATGAAAAAGGCAGCTATATACAAACTGTATACCAAGCTAAAATATTCCTCCAGTAAAAGTAGAAGTTCCTCCCTTTAGACCTCCACTTGAGTAAAAGTACTAAAGTATTTCCCTTCAAATGTACTTAAGTATAAAGTAAAAGTACTAAAAGAGTAATTCTGGCTCTGATCTGGTCCTGTTATCATTTTTATAACCAGACTGGCTTCATGAACTCATTTCAGGTGAAAGTCCTCCAGCGTCTCTCTTGGTAAACCAGTCTTTTAATAGAACGTCATTAATTAGTGACGCTGACGTCTATTAAAATGATCAGAAGCACAAAACACTGAAGGTAAACAGTTTCCATCAGGGAGAACCGAGTGGCTCTGAAATCACTTTTTACACACAAGCAAAGTTTCAGTTTCAGATTTATTTACAACTTAGTTCCAAGTTTAAGTTGAATAAAAACTGGCTTTAAACTCAGGATCACAGATGAGCTCCTTTACTATGTTGATCTGTAGGCGTCTGTTCATAAACATAAACCAGCCCAAACTCATTTACTATAAAATGAAATGGTGTTTGTAGAAATTCAGAAAAAAGCCGCGTCAGTCTCGACTGCATATGTGGACATATTTCTATATTGAGCTCTATTTACACAAAGTTAGGTTAGTTCATCATTTATGTTGAACAGACTCTCCCAAAGTTTTACGCTGCTGCGCTGACGTTGAACCGCGTGCTGCACTGGGTCGGTATGACCAACAGGTCAAAACCAGCTCTAAACAAAGTGACCGCTGGGCCCTGATTGGTGCTCTGGCTTTGCGCTTCTTTCGTTTTGACATGTTACGTTTTTATACACACAGAAACCAAAAGGAACGACAGATTTCTCAGAATGTAGGAGGAAAAAGTTGGATATTAGACTCTGAAATGTAGTGGAGTGAAAGGAAAAAGTCGCCCAGAACGGAGAAACTTCAGTACAGATACACCAAAAATACTAAAGTACAGAAACTAATTACATTTACTCAGTTACTCAGTTACTCAGTTACTCAGTTACTGTCCACCAGTGATTAAAATTAAGTTTAGGCCTTTGAAGAAGCTAAAATTTGTATAGCCCTCCAAACTGTTTTGTCCTTAGTGTAATTTTAAAAGACAAAATTTGGATAAGTGTTGGTTTGTTTGTTTGCTAACTAGCAAGCTGGCAGACTAAAGTAATGAACTTATACTGTGTACAACAAATGGAAAGGTTTACTTCATAAAGCTTCGTTTGGTTCAGTGCTGGCTTCCACCTCATTGTCTCACAGTTACACGCTGGTTGCAGTCTTTCTTAGATATCGATAGAGTTAATAGAGTAAAGCCAGGTGCAGTGAGGATGTGGCTGAATGGAATTGAAGACATTAAAGCTCCAGCAGTGGTTCTAAGGTCTGGTCGTGAAGCTTAAATCAGTTCCTCCAGGTGAAAAGTTGGTATTTGTTCCTTTTCATAACCGAATGTTTTAAATCAGATCAGTAGATTAAAAGCCTGGAGGCGAGGCGAGGCGGGGGGTGTGGAGTCAGTACAGCTTAGAACAGATCATTTCAGTGGATTCTGGTTCAGTTATGTTCCCTGACTGAAGGCACTGAGATGGAGCCTTGAGGGTCCCACCCCAGTGACAACAGGGGGACTGCCCCAGTGCCAGTCTAGTACGTCTTTTTCTGAGAGTGGGTGTGGGTGGAGGGTAAAAGGGGAAGTATAAACATGTTTGTCATTTTATGTATTTAAAATAAAATTTGATTACAAAAACTAAATAAAGCCTATTTTGAAGGTGGCAAATTGATTGTTGTAGTTCTCAAATATTATATTATTTTAGAGGGTTTTTTTTTCCATGAGTGACTTGAAGTCAACGCATTTTTTTTTGTTTGCATGAAAAGGAGAAAAGTTTCGAGTGCAAGATGTGCGGGAAGACATTCAAGCGCTCCTCTACGCTGTCCACACACCTGCTGATCCATTCAGACACTCGTCCGTACCCCTGCCAGTACTGCGGCAAGAGGTTCCACCAGAAATCGGACATGAAGAAGCACACCTACATCCACACAGGTGAGCAGGGCGAGCAAACGGGTTGTGCGATGGCATCAATCCTGGACAGCTCTGAGACTTTGATAGCAAAACTGCTTTGTTTTCTCCGCGCTGTTTCCAAGAGCGATATACCTGCAGATAAATCAAGAAATGAAAACTAAACAAATGCGCAGCTGATTTGCATATCTGATTTCCCTGTTTTGCTGAGGCCTCTGTGAAAGCTTCCTCCACAGGCCTGTCACAGCCGACTAGAACGCTCCCAATGAAACTGTACAAATCTGGAGAGCATGCAAATCCGTCGCCTCGATTTTAGGCAAAGATTTTACAGTCTAATTCGGACCTGCTTGGAAGTTTAGCCTGTGCTGCGTTCATGGCCACATTGACACTGGGACGTTTCTGACTTCCAAGTGAGAAAAATCCGCCTGGACATCTCTCCAGCTCAGAATGTCCTCTTGGAAAGTCCGAGTTGTGGTTCCATGCCCTCTCCCCCGACAGGGCAGCACACTAAGAAGCGATAGTGTATGTTTTGAGCATTTTAAACAGATTTTAAACAGAGTTTCTATTGGGGCATGTTGTATGATTTCTGGATGATTCTCTAAATTCACTATTAATATATGAAATAATTGAAATAATTGAATGGGGAATTGCCACAGCCTGCATCCACGTTTATCCTCTTTTTGCCAAGAGGTCATTCTGCCAGAGGAACGGAAATCAGCTCAGGTATTTTAATTACCCGCATAGCAAGAAGATCACGGGCCACTGGTGGTCCACTGACGACAAAGCTGGTGGCCGTTTCGCTCATCGTTTTCCAGGCGGTCCACTAGTAGTTAAGCAGATTTTTAGAAAAATAAAGCTGATCTAAATCTAGTTATTTTTTCTTTCTTTCTTTCTTTTATTTTCTTTTATTTATTTATCCTTTGGGGGCAGTCATGGGCTGGAGCTTAGGGAACCAGTTTGTGACTGGAAGGTTGCTGGTTCGATCCCCAGAGCCAGCAGGGCATGGCTGAAGTGCCTTTGAGCAAGACACCTAACCCCCAACTGCTCCCTGGGTGCTGTGGATCGGGCTGCCCACCGTTCCGGCTCAAGTGTGCTCACTGCCTCCTAGTGTGTGTGTGTGTGCTCACTAGTGTGTATGTGGTGTTTCCCTGCACAGATGGGTTAAATGCGGAGGTGAAATTCCCTCCTGTGGGACTAATTGAGGGTAACTTCTTATTGTATAGTGATTTAAGTCAATACTTTTAAGAGTAATCTTTTAAATAATGTAAGGTACGTCCAGAAATACACAAAACATTTAGATAAAGAATCTTGACTTATCTTGACGTCAGTTTGCTCAAAAATGACAGCAAAGATGCTAAAATGAATGTTCCATGCAACATTGACAGAACTGTATTTGGATGTACATTCGTTTTATTCCTCTTTGCTGCCGTTTCTGAATCAACCGATTTTAAGATTTGAAATCATGATACACTTATTTCTCACTTGCTCTTCTAAATCTTTTCTATTAATGCTAAAAGTCACTAAACAAAGCTATGCCTTTGAAATGAGCTGACTGACGAGGAGATATTAATCTTACTGTATCTGTCTGTTGACTGTCTTCACCTGGAGCACCTGGTTAGAACGGCTTGTCCCAGCCGTTCATCGGTTATATGAGGGCGTGAGCTGCTGCCTCGGAGCAGCCAGTTCATCATACAAATGAGTTCGCCACACCAAATCTATACAAATCTAGTTCGATGCAACATTTTCAACCAAATCATTAAATATTAGACCTATTTTTGAATGGTTTATAATGTTTATCTTAGTGTATGTTTTAAAATGTGCATTTAAAAACTGCATATTGCATAAAGTCGTAGGGGAGCCCACATTATCTAGCCAGCAGAAACAATGTATGCTTGCTATCTGGGTAATATAAAAAATTAAGTATTATTCCTCCCATAACATGTTATCAGATTAACTAGGACACTGTTGGGACTAGGACTGGGCAATATGGCATTATTTATCATTAATCTCAATATGCTTTAATGAGCATATTGTGGATATTCTCAGTGCTTAAGGACACAACCCACCTGTATGTTTCACTACAAAGAGAACACAGCAGTGTGTGAAATGCAGACTATAATTTACTATATTCATATTTCTGATAGTATGTTTTAGGGTTGGCATTATTTTATCTGTTATCTTCAGTTTATCAGATATCAGAAAAATATATATTGTGAGAAAATATGTAGTGTGAAATTTTACTTGAAGTATCGTGATGTTTGTGCCACATCGCCCACCTACAGTGGTGACTATGCGTTGAACTGCTAGCGAGCAATGAGGGGCGAAAGGAGAGGAGTGAGAACTTCCTGCTGTGAAAACAATTCACAGCCCTTCACAAAGATGGTCAGGCTGAGGAAAATGGACAACACAACTGCAGATTTCTTCATATTGCACAGTTTTGTAGTGCTGTTACCTCACAGCAAGAAAGGCCCGGGTTCGATTCTCCGGCCGGGCGACCAGGGTCTTTTCTTTGTGCATATTCTCCCTGTGTCTGTGTGGGTTTTCCTCCCACAGTCCAAAGACATGCAGTCAAGCATCTTTGAGCTAAATCGCCCCTAGATGTGATTAATATACATCGCTGTTGTCTGAAGAAAACCTCACATCTCCAAAATGGGAACTTTACAGGAGAAGGAAAAAACATACTTCACTTTTAATGCAAGTCAATGGAACCAGAGATATTTCCAAGTAGTTTTGGGTCGTTTCTTTTAGTCCATTCATCATGAAATTTAGAGACAGTTCAAAGGATAACAGGCATTTTCATATTATGACAAAAACTGAAAAATGGACAAAAAAGGACATACAAGGTTTTCTTCCAGCAACAGCGATATGTCTGTGTGTCTGTCCAGGGTATTTCTTGCCTTCCGCCAAATGAGCACTGGGATAGGGTCCGGCACCCCTCACAACCCAGGAGGATAAATGGCTTAGAAAATGAATTATTTGTTTGTTCAGACAAAAATCTAGTTCGCTTACAGTTTTTAAAATCCTACAAATATCTCTTAAAATATATATACCGTGTATATACAGTCAGCGTTATTGAAAAAAAAGAATGCATAGCACATACACTCACCGGCCACTTTATTAGGTACACTAGTAACCTTGCTAGTAAAAGGCTGGACCCCCTTTTGCCTTCAGAACTGCTTTAATTCTTCATGCCAGACTTTCAACAAGGTGTTGGAAACGTTCCTCAGAGATTCTGGTTGGTTATTTGAGTTCCTGTTGTCTTTCTATCATCTGGAACCAGTCTGCCCGTTCTCCTCTGACCTCTCACATCAACAAGGCGTTTTCGTCCACACAACTGACCGCTCACTGGATATTTCCTCTTTTTCGGACCGTTCTCTGTAAACCCTAGAGATGGTTATGTGTGAAAATCCCAGCAGATCAGCAGTTTCTGAAATACTCAGACCAGCCCGTCTGGCACCAACAACCACGCCACGTTCAAAGCCCCTTAAATCCCCTTTCTTCCCCGTTCTGATGCTCGGTCTGCACTTCAGCAAGTCGTCTTGACCACCTCTACATGCATAAATGCAGTGAGTTGCAGCCGTGTGATTGGCTGATTAGCTATCTGTGTTAACAAGCAACTGTACCTAATAAAGTGGCCGGTGAGTGTATATAGATAAATGAAGAACTAACCAAACCACTTTTTAATTCCAGTGGAAAAGCTTTTATGTGCATTCTCTAGGTAAACAAACTCTAGTGTACCGATACCATCCACTTTTTTTCCGATTTCAAACAGCTGAGCTGCATGAACACTTCTACGTTATGAATGCAGCACCAGTCCTTTTCTCTTCATAGGTGTAACCACGTGTGTCTGTTGCTCCATGCACTTTTCTTTCTCTTTTAATTCTGCTTTGTTGTTGGTCTGCGACAGGTGAGAAACCGCACAAATGCCAGGTGTGCGGCAAAGCGTTCAGCCAGAGCTCCAACCTCATCACTCACAGCCGCAAGCACACAGGCTTCAAGCCCTTTGGCTGCGAGATCTGCTCCAAGGGCTTCCAGAGGAAGGTGGACCTCCGTAGACACCATGAGAGCCAGCACAGCCTGAAATGATGGCAGGCCGGACAGTCAATCGCTGACCAGTCATCGAGAAAGTCCTCTTGTGCTGGCAGGGCTGCAACACAGCACATGGGATGAAGACCATATTCTACAAACTTCAGTGCGAGCATTTTTAAACGCACCCGAGACTCATTTCCGCTCTCCAGAACTCCACGGCACAGTTGTACGGGTGGTGCCGAACATGGGCTGTTTATTGCGTCATCTTGGAATTCATCCAGGTGCAAGGTACAAAAGAAATGTATAAACAACTTTCTGCATCATTTCTATATTACCACACATTTTCAGCCCATCTGACTAATATCATGAATGAGTAGCTCAGTTACTTGTTCATCATCTCAGTCATATATTTAGCTGTGGTCATTTTCTTAAAGGCGAATTCCGATTTTCTGCATAATTCAGCCACTGAGATGCAAACAAAGTCAGAGTGGTTTAATGTGATATTGTAGAGAAACTTACCAGCTTGGTTTTCTTTACAGTGGTGGTGATGGGAACCAGGGGTCACCGTGTCTACAACACAGATATAGCCATTTTATTTACTATTCTTCGGACTTTTTATACAAAATGCTGATAATGAATTATAAAACTAAAACTCTTTTGTCTTACGGCACCCTACAGGTACCCCTCCATTCGGAATGTATTTACAATAACATATGCTGGTCCAAAACCTTCTCAAAGCATCAGACAGTGTTCATAAACATCTCATGTAGTAACTTTCTCTGAGAGGCATTAAACACCCCAAACGTCTGGTTCCCGTCGCCACCGCTGTGAAGAGTGTTGATTCTATAATGTAGCATTTCACATTAAGCCACCCTGAAGGACTTTGTTTACATCGTAACCATTTAATTATGCCGAAATTTGGAGAAATGGGTGGAATCCCCCTTTACGTGTCCTTGAGGGCTGTACAAATGGGTGACAAATTAAAGGGAGCTTGAAAAAGTAAAGAAAACCTAACAAGTGCAGACGTACAATTAAGCATGCTGCCGTGATCTGTGGCACGTGTACAAAGCTGAGTGGCCCAAGTTGACCTCAAGTTTGGATCAAGAGGAAAAGATTTGTGACTTTCAAAGAGGTTTCATTTCATTACTGGAGCACAAACAGCAGGAGTTTCAGTCACAAAGACGACGAGCGTTTCAGTAGAAACAGTGGCTAAAGTGAAATCTGCGTTTAGATCTGTGGGAAAGACATCAGTAAACAGAGCTGGATACGTACGGAAAACCAGAAAAGCAACTGTCGTTACGGAGAATGTGGATGCAGGATAGTGTCAGCAAGAACAGGCCATCCAGAACTACATAATCGGGGACGTTGTGGCAGGACTGCAGTGCAGAAACCTCTCATTAGGGGGTCAAAACAACAGACACTGGTCTACTGACATGCGGAAAACCATGTTCTCCACATGTGAGCAGCGCATGTGCAGTAGATATCAAGAGAGCAGTGCAGGTCTGAAGGCTTGAAGGGGTCTGTTGCTGTGGGGGAGCATTGCTGACATAGTTTGGGTCAACTTGCGCCCTTAGAGGGAAGGGTCACCGAGAATACAAAGTTATTCTGGCTGATCTTATTTATACTATGAAACATTAATGGTGCTGCTGGTGGAAGAAAACCTTGCATCTCCAAAATAGTAACTTTACAGGAGAAGGAAAAAACTTACTTGACTCCTAATGTAAGTCAATGGAACCAGAGTTTTCCCCGTGTCATTTTGGGTCATTTCTTTTAGTCCAGTCATCGTGAAATTTACACACAATGTAAAGGGCAGCAGGTATTTTCATAATATGATAAAAACCGAAAAACGACAAAAACGGAGATGCGAGGTTTTCCTCCGACCGCAGCGATATCCCGAGTGGTAGAGGCCTCCTCCAGAATGACCATCCAAAAAAGAACATGTGGACTCACTGACTGGCTATATGGACATTAAAACTATGTAAATCACATGCTGAGGCCTTCACTTGAACACCTATGGCACGTTACTGACTGATGTTAGACAGATCTCTCCACCAGATCACCCAGTGAGGGAATATTATCCATATATGAGGGAACGTTATCCATCCGGCAGACTTTAGGCCAAGGTCCACTGAAGCCGTTCTGGTAGAGCTTGTCGGCCCAACACCCTGTGGTGTTTTTCCCTTTAAAGGGCCCATGTCTTATATTTCTCTTGTGTTTGATATTTTCTCCCCTTATGATGTGATGATGTTTGCGTGGGTTTATGGAAAACAGTCATATTTCTTTTCATATAGAATAAAACAGACTGTTTTTGCACTGTGCCTTGAAGTGTGATATATGCAAAATAAGCTCTGTTCTCGCCCTCCACCGTGCCTTGTTGACAAAGCAGGCCGGGCTGAAACACTCCTTATGACTTCGGTGTGAGTGGGCGGGGCTAATCTGCTGAAAATGTGATGGGTTTTGTGGCAGAACCGTTCAAAGTGGACTGTTTTCACTTCATATCTGAGCTGTACGAAGTGGAGAGTGGACTTTAACCGTGTTTACATACTGCATCGAACTCTTACTAAAAAAAAAAAATGCCCCCATGATGTGCCCCCTTTACTTTGTCACCCACCTGTATGTTCTTTTACATGAATGTTATTTAAGGCGAGAATTGTAACTTAAGTTCAGCAAATGCTATTTATGGAATATGTTTTTGTTCTAAACTACATGCAAACGCTCCCCTGTCTGGATAAAAGTTGCAAAAAAAGTGCAGAAGATGAAAGAAGGGGCGCTCAGAGTGGTAAATGGCTAGGAGGACAAATGGACAGAGGCAGCGTGTGTTACGTATGTAAATGCCTGAGCTCTCTCTGTCCAACCTGAAGCCTGATATGAAACACGAGATGGCCCTGGAAAGAGTGCCTGGCTGTGTTTGCCTTTCGCGTGTCCGCCCTGTAGAGGATCCGGATGCACAGTTCCCGTTGGCTTTGCGGTCGCTCCTGCACTTTTTTCTGCCCCAGGCAGGGCGAAATCTCTGTGCGATAGAGCTTCATTCAAATGTGTACCTGGAACTCTGCATGCAAATCTCCTGTCAAGCGGGTTTGTAAACTTCAAGGGACTGGATGGACGGACTCCGTGGCCTGGCACGTAGGGAGAAAGCAGCTTTAACGTAAATTCCTTTGGGCTTTGTGCAGGGGGAGTCACAAAGCAGAAGATTTACATAGCTTGGTAACTTGCAAACAGTGTCTTTGGGTTTGAGTTCTCTGTAAAAGAAAACAACAACAAAACAACAAGGGTGCCATGTTATCACAAGGCTGCTGTTCCAGACACTAAAGTGAGAGATTTGCAGACACTCCCATCTCTCCCATCAATCCAGTCCCAACTACTTTGACAAGCAAATTCCTAATGACACCGCTGAGCACACACCAGCTCCCTCAAACAAAAGAGACAGTTAGGAAAATCCCATAGCAGCACGATATGCCCTTTTATGGGCACTTCATTTCCTTGTCTTTGTTTGGACTGTTATTTATGACAATAGCAATGAAATAAAGAGGTTTTCACTTGACGTGTGTTTATTCATTTACTGGGTACCTCATTGATTTAGCATGGCTTTAAATATGCATATGCAGGATTACGTGTGCAAAAGTCTGGGCACCCCTGGTCAAGTGATGCGTCTTTGCTGAATTGGCAGTAAACGCACCTCCTCTACACAGAACGCGGGGAACACGCGTCTTTCTCACGCGTGTTTACGTCTTGCCTGCGGGGTTGAACGTATTGGGAAAAGTGGGACATAATGTGGCCCGTGCAAAAGTGATGGCACACTTTATATTTCATATGTGTGTTTTTTCCAGTATGCGGCGGCACCATTTGCACAAAAACACCATGTTTAGGTTTGTTCCCTGTAGATGATTTTGTTCATTTTCATCTCACAAAAACACGTAATTTGACATCATACGCTTAACATGGGATGATGTAATTAAGTGGACTGTTTTTTTTCTATTTACTAATCTACATTGATGTTCATAATGGATTTTGCCCCAGTCGACAGCATTGAGCTGCGATCTTCTTCACAATAAACGAGTTACAGATGTAATAAGAAAGCCAGTATGTGTAGCAACATTTGGTCAGCTGACCCTCTAAATGGCCAGGGTTCGCCTGCAGGCCCAAGGTTTTATCACACACTTGAATAACCTAAGAACAGCTGATCCAGTTTGCACTGAGGTCCCTGTGGTTACTGAGTAATGAGCCTTAGTGTGTAATCAGACTGGGATTTTAAGAGGGAATTTAAAGGGGAATCTCATAGATTTTTTCTAAATTTCTGCCGAAATGAATAAGATGTACCTAAAGTCGTTCATTCTCGAGAAAATTAGAGTCAGAATGGTTCACAGTGGTGGTGATAGGAACCAGACGTCTGAAGGGTTTAATAATAAATGTAAAAAGCTCCCTCACGGAAAAGTTGAGGGTTGTGAATACACTACCTGACTTCTGAGACATTGTGATATTTTTGAGATGATTTTGGCCTAAAATGCATTTTTTAAAAATACTTTTATGGTGGAGAGGTATGTGCATTTTTCAGATTTAAGTTTCAAAATCTACTGCCAGTCCACACAGTCCATATGTAGAACGTTAAATACAGTAAAAACAGCCTGGTTGGAGTGGATTAACATATACCGGTTACACTTTACATTGTGTGTGAATTTCATGGTGAGTGGGCTAAAAGAAACGGCCCAGTATGACTTAGAAAAAGTCTGGTTCCATTGAC
The DNA here is from genome assembly GCF_015220715.1 of Pygocentrus nattereri. Taxonomy (NCBI): domain Eukaryota; kingdom Metazoa; phylum Chordata; class Actinopteri; order Characiformes; family Serrasalmidae; genus Pygocentrus; species Pygocentrus nattereri. The sequence goes on from NC_051226.1 coordinate 4,375,446, forward strand.
TTACATTAAAAGTAAAGTAGGTTTTTTCCCTTCTGCTGTAAAGTGGAGATACGAGGTTTTCTTCTGACAACAGCGAAACATCAGTCTTAAAGACAGCAATAAAAATGGCCTGTTTAACCCCACAGGGAGGCCAAAGCCTGACAGCAGGCCCAAAGTTTTATTACACGCTTCAATAACCTGAGAATAGCTCAGCCAGTTTACACTGAAGCCCCTGCAGTTGCTGAATAATAAGCCTTAGTACTGTATATAATAATGCTGAGATTTTAAGGGGTTCATTCTAAGGGATAGAGAGAGGTTGTAAAATATTAATTATGATATTTTGGTACATTAATTTGGAATATGTAGGGCCCTTTCACGGCTGTTAGGTTAACTCACTATGCAATGTTCACTGAACTGAAAGTTTTAAGACTCGCTTCAAACAGTAAATCAAAAAGTTTCGTACCAACTCAGAGGATCAACTAAAGTTTACCGATCTAATTTAGGCAACAGTTACATGAGCTTTCTGTAGCCACCTCACGCTCAGCTCAAAAACAGGCTCTGACACAAGGGGCAGCGGAATCAGAGGAGCGGAGAAATCAGTGTCCATATGCAGGTGGAAGCCGACAGTGTCTGTACTTTGGCAGAGTTGGTAAACAAAATCTGTGGTGCCCATGCAAATGACTGTTTATACATTACCCTGGCAGCAGGGTCCGCAACAAGACAGTTAGGGCTGCATCCTGGTGTGAGAACGCAGATCAAATCAGAATCCTGCACAGACAGCCAATCAGGAGCAGGAGCAGGTGACGAGCGGGGCTGGAGCAAACAGGATCTGAACGATGAGTCAGTGGAGGTGGAGTGAATTTAGGCCTGGGGGCAAGGAGGGGAAATAAAGGGCCTAACAGCATGAACCTGTGCTTTACTTCCTTGTGTGTGTGTGTGTGTGTGTGTGTGTGTGTGTGTTGTGGGGGGGTGGCTGTCTTACCACAGCTTTATTATTACTATTATTATTACTATACTATTACTATTATTATTATTACTACTATTATTATTATTATTATTGCAGCAGATCTTTACAAACTAACCTCGAGAAAAAACCTCACATTCATGAGTTTTCTTACACCACAGACACAGCACTGCTTCACAGGAGTAACGTTTACAATGCAGATTTAAATCTACATGACATTAAAGCTACTCTAAAGATATTAAAAACATTTTCAGATGTTTTATTCAATATTTCAGGCAGTTAATTCATATTTCAAGGATTACTTACCTCGTTTACTGTAGTTCCAAACTCTGGTGGACGCTTTGTGCGGTTCAGGTTTCATGGATTGGGGAATAAATGGGACATTTTGAAAGTCCAACAATGTTTACGCACTAGATCAAAGCTGAAAGGGGGCACTTTAATTTGTCACCAACTTCGTTATGTAAGTTCAGATTTACAACACGTGCGATTTTGGAATATCTTGCACTAAACAAATTGCAATTCATGCATAAATTGAATATGTTTGTTCTCTCTTTGGGCCAATCAGACATCCCAAAAGGGCCACATTTTGGGGAGCGCTGCTTTTTTATACTTTTACTATCTATTTACAGTTATTTTCTGTTACCTTCCTCACAATTTAATCATAACTTTTGAAATATGCCGAATTATTGTAACTTTATTCTTAATATTTTACAGCTTTCTCAATAATTTAAAAATAATTCAGGGCCCACTTCACATTTCGGTAACTGGAGGGCTGCATTCATGACAATTTACATAAACTTTTATAAAGGCTTATTAAAAATAAGGGTAACATGTTACTGTAGGGCACTGGCCGTAAGGCCTTATGACATCCAAAATAAGCTTATCATGACAATTGACATAACCCTCTATAACTGTTTATAAATGCGCATTCCAACAGGCATCATTCGCTAAAATTTACATTTGCCAGTTTTGATCAAAGTATGCTAAAGTAGTCTTTATGACAAATGGCGCCTATTGGAATAAGCCTTTATAAACATATATGTAGGGTTATGTCAGCTGTCACGATGAGCTTATGTATGTGTCATGTAGCCTTATGAACAAAACCCTACAGTAAAGTGGTACCAAAACAAGCATAAGTTGTCACAAAGGCTGCTTTTGAAAGTTTTCACCCCAGTAAGCATTATGACTGATTATAGGTTTGTCAGTGGCTATGAAGTGCTTATGAAGGTGTTGTGGAGTCTTATGAATGCAGCCCTTCAGTTCATTTTTTACAGCTTCCTACTAATTATTTCAAACCTGTGGAGATGCAAATAACTAGTATGTTGAATTCACCTGACACGTTTATCTGAAACCAGCTTTTACACCAACGAAAACGTTGATTCCAAACATACAGACTTCTTCATGTTCTTTATAGGTTCTTTAGTAAAGGCACTAGTGATGTACAGACCCATGACTCGTCTCGAACTTGAATAGTTCTTGTATGGTTAAATGGCTTTTCTCTACATACCTTTAAAAACGGTTGCACCATTGTTACCAGTCAAAGAACTCCTTTTGCATGCATGGGCGAAAACAGGGCCGATAAGGAAAAACGGGGCTTTTTTTAATTCAGTGGCAGTGCACTTGATACCTGCCAAGAGGTGTTAAAGGAGAAGAGGGTGTGCAACATAGAAACATCTGTATAATCTACCGTACACCTCATTTGTACAATGTCAATGTGCATTGATTATAACTGATTTTACAAACTGCACTGACACCTCATCACTCAAACACATTCATTTGACTGAAAGAGTAACATTCAGCAGGAATGCGCATTCGTGCGGCTACATGGAGGGGGTTACGAGAGCGAGAGAGAGAGAGAGAGAGAGAGAGAGAGAGAGAGAGAAAGAGAGAGAGAGAGAGAGAGAGAGAGAGATTTGTTTAGCAAATGAGCCATATGCAAACCAGCCTGCCCGAGGTCCTGCTGAATGGGTGTATTTAGTTGCAGGCAGTGGAGCAAGGCTGAGTCCTTATCACAACAAGGACTATCAAAGATGAAAATACTTACCTTCAAAAAAAACTGCCACTGAACTGTCTACAAGCCTGGTGGGCAGCCCAGCCTGGACACACACACCAATCACTTCAACCGCTTTAAACTGTATGAGCTTATTATTCAGTATGTGCTGTGAATTATCCAGTAACCGCTATGAAATTAGTACATAATTCATGTAGTTAATAGCCTGAGCAACTGAAGTCTGGACCTGCCAACATGTCGAGTTCAAGGCAGGTGTGCCCCAGATGTTCGTCTCGGGGAGCCGAAGTAAAATGTTTGTGGTGGGCCGAGAGACAAAAAGACGAAACAACGTGAAAACGCTTGTTTTTAATGCTGACTGACTACTTTATTAGGTGCATCTACCTTGTTTCTACACTCACTGTCCATTTGAGCAGGTAAACTTACCCGGTAGGTGCACTTTGTAGTCCTGCAATTACAGAGCATCTGTTTCTGAAGCCCATTCATTAATGGTGAAAATGAAACCCCACTCGTTAATAGTGAGGACCCTCACAGGACTGCCACTGTTTTTGAGTGATGGATCATTCTCAGCACTGCAGTGACACTGTCGTGGTGGTAGATGGGCTACAGTCTGTGACTGTAGAACTAGAAAGTCCACCTATATGGTCAGTGGGTCTAATGAAATGGACAAAGAGTCCAGTTTTCAAACATGATTTTATTAACATTGCATTGTAGTTTGTTGCCAAACAAAATGCTATTTGAAGGAAAACACACACACACACACACACACACACACACACACACACACACATATTCACAGTGAAATGTATATATATATATCCTGATTGGAGGATCAATCAGGATCGCTTTCTCTGTGGTATCTGCGGAGATAGAGTCTAACAAGCTCTCCCACTGGTTAGGACTACAGGAGCTGAACTGAAGGCCTAACCTTCAACATAACTAGAAACTGACAGTGAGTGGAACCAATCAATCAATCATGTCGTGGTTTATAATGGGTGGGGCTAATTTTTTAGCCCAATACGCATGAAATGTTCGTATGGATCGATGCTAACTCAGCGCTAATATACCACTAGAATCCCACAGGGGCGCTAGCAGAAATTAGCACTACTGCAGAAATATGTTTGACCCAGTTTTGACATTTATGGCCTGAATGCCACAGACCAACTTTGGCCTGTTTAAGGGGTTAAATTACACTTTGCGTTACAGTTTAATGAAATGATGTTTTAATTACTTCAAAATGAAAATCTCCTCTTCTCAAACATTTATTGGCTGGATGCTGTGCTGGCATGTCTTGGTAAAATGCCAGTTAGTCACACTGTTGGCATTGCCTGAAGCTATTTCTGACGATTAAAACTCTGGCAAACATGAATACAGAAACAATAAGGACCAAAAAGTCCCTTACATATATTTTCCTCACAATTATGACCTGCTTACTTTGATGCTTTTGCATCAAGGCCCAAAACGTGCAGCAATATCATTTACATATCGTGCGTTTTTGCCTGTTCATACAGTCGCACATATGACAACTTAGCGGCTGGTTGATAAGTGACAGCAATTTAGGTCTTGTGCACTTTAGAACTCCTCTCTACACAGCTGAGGCCTACTGATCCCATACAAAGCGTCTGTCATCGAGTTTTATGGGCGATGGAGAGAAGCCACAGAGAGAGAAAGCCTCCTAAAGCCAGCACAGTGATCGCTCTGCAGGACCAGAGACACACGGATTACTTAGTGCTGTGGAGATAAAAGACAATCATCATTTAAATCCACTGGGACGATTATTAAGTTGCAATACATTTACAAAGGGGAACTGCACCTACAGTATCTCACAAAAGTGAGTGCACCCCTCCCCTCACATTTCCGCAAATATTTCATTATATCTTTTCATGGGACGACACTATAGAAATAAAACATGGATATAACTTAAAGTGGTCAGTGTGCAGCTTGTATAGCAGTGCAGATTTACTGGCCTCTGAAAAGAACAACACACAGACGTTAACGTCTAAATAGCTGGCAGCACAAGTGAGTCCACCTCACAGTGAATGTGTCCAAATTGTGCCCAGTTGTGTCATCGTCCCTCCCTGGTGTCGTGTGACTCGTTAGAGTTACAGGGTTCCAGGTGTGAATGGGGAGCAGGGCTGTTAAATTTGGTGTTTTGGGTACAATTCACTCACACTGACCACTGGACATTCAACATGACACCTCATGGCAAAGAATCTCTGAGGATGTGAGAAGTAGAATTGTTGCTCTCCACAAAGACGCCTAGGCTATAAGAAGACTAACACCCTGAAACTGAGCTATAGCATGGTGGCTAAGGTCATACAGCGGTTTTACAGGACAGGTTCCACTTGGAACAGGCCTCGCCAGGGTCGACCGAAGAAGTTGAGTCCACACGTTCAGCGTCATATCCAGAGGTTGGCTTCAAAGAATAGATGCATGAGTGCTGCCAGCATTGCTGCAGAGGTTGAAGAAGTGGGAAGTCAGCCTGTCAGTGCTCAGACCACACGCCGCACAATGCATCAACTCAGTCTGCATGGCCATCGTCCCAGAAGGACGCCTCTTCTGAAGCTGACGCACAAGAAAGCCCGGAAACAGTTTGCTGAAGATAAGCAGGCCAAGAACATGGATAACTTCAACCATGTCCTGTGGTCTGATGAGACCAAGATAAACTTGTTTGGCTCAGATGGTGTCCAGCATGTGTGGTGGCACCCTGGTGAGAAGTACCAAGGCAACTGTCTGTTGCCTACGGTCAAGCATGGTGGTGGTAGCATCACGGTCTGGGGCTGCATGAGTGCTGTAGGCACTGGGAAGCGGCAGTTCAATGAGGGAAACATGAATTCCAACATGTGCTGTGACCTTCTGAAGCAGAGCGTGATCCCCTCCCTTCGGGAACTGCACCGCATGGCAGTTTTCCAACACGATAACAATCCCAAACACCTCCAAGATAACAACCGCCTTTCTGAAGGTAAACGTGATGGACTGGCCAAGTATGTCTCCACACCTGAACCCAATGGAGCACCTGTGGGGCATCCTCAAGCGGAAGGAGGAGAAGTGCAAGGCGTCTAACATCCACCAGCTCCGTGATGCCGTGATGGAGGAGTGGAAGAGGATTCGAGTAGCAACCTGTGCAGCTCTGGTGAATTCCATGCCTAAGAGGGTTCAGGTCTTTCTAGATAATAATGATGGTCACACAAAATAGTGACCCTTTGGGCACAATTTGGACACGTTCACTGTGAGGTGGACTCACTTGTGCTGCCAGCTATTTAGACGTTAACGTCTGTGTGGTGTTCTTTTCAGAGGGCAGTAAATCTGCACTGCTATACAAGCTGCACCACTTTAAGTTATATCCAAGTTTCATTTCTATAGTGTCTATAATATCATTTTCTATCGTCCCATGAAAAGATATCATAAGATATTTGCAGAAATGTGAGGGGTGCGCTCACTTTTGTGAGATACTTGTTTTACTATTTCAAATTTTCTGCATGAATCAGTCATTGAGATGTAAACAAATATGCTTTGGACCCATTCTATTTGTTATTCAAACCCACCAACTTCTGGGTTTTAACATGTAATGTTTGTAATAATGAAATATTTAAAAAATATATCAAAGAAATATTTTGTTCTTTGGTTAATAACATCCTACATGTACCACTCTGCCACGAATGGGTTTAAAAAAATGTTTTAGGCCAAAATCTTACCTGAAAACTAGATCAATCATCAACTAATGTCTCAGGCATCAACTGTTCCACATAAAAACACTATGTGAGGTTGCTGTGAAGGGGAATTAAATACTTCAACACTGTTGTCACTAAGGAAATTTTGGAAAATGGACGGAATGTCCCTTTAAAAGAACACTGTAAACTTTAAATATTGAGTTTACCTTGGGAAAAATGTTGGAACGTTTTTTTTTTAAAGTAAATTCATTCATTTCACGTCTTTAAATTGATTGTAAACTGTTCATTCTTGGGCAAAGCAGTACAAACATTCTGACGTTTATATGAAGCTTTTGCTTAAGCAACTCAGTTTGTTCAAAAATAAGCAAACTTGCTTTACTACCTCCTAGTAAAGTATCATGTTATTTGAAGTGAAGCTTTGGGCGACTCAGATTTGACACTTGAAACATTATTATTGTTATTATTATAATTTGTAGGCAATAATGCCAGTAATTAGACCAGTGTAAGCTACTGAGAGCCAAACAGTGCGTGAGTTTGGGCTCAGACGCAGTTTCTTTTGTCTTTTTCTGGACACAGGAAACGTATGGGCTTGCGTTCAGCAGGGTGTTACATGGTTGATATTACGTGATTGACACGTATTACACAGCACACAGTTGCTGAGATCACTGAAGGCTGTGTGTTCGTGGTAAAACAAACAGTCATGCATTTCTAGAGCCTGATGGTCTGACGACAGGAAACGAGAACAGCACGAATGGCGCGGGGCAGAAGAGTCAGAAGCTTTTCAGACAAAACTTGTAGACAGAGAGAGAGAGAGAGAGAGAGAGGGCCAGACACAAGCACAACAGTGAAATCTGGAGGGTCCAGGCCTCTGGGAACAGGCTGGTCTCTGATGGAGCAGTGATAGGCTTATCTGGCCTTCTTCAGGCTCTAACGGTCAGAACATGCCGGCCGTGGCTGAGGGAGGAGCTCCAGCCGGGACGCAGAGATAGAACCAAGTGCTGGAGTAATCAGAGAGCAACACGGCTCGAAGGACACATCCTCCTCTCTCCACAGGCACCCACAGATTGGCACTTGCAATCCACCCTTCGTCCATCCGGCCATCCATCCGCCTGCCCTCTATGCCCTTAAGAACAGGCTAGGAGGCCCCAGGTCCTTATCTGAGTCCAGTCCCAATGCACAGCTTGTGACAGATGCCAAAGTTGCCGCACACCAAAAATAAATCCCTTAAACGAAGCTGTAGGAAGCTGTAGTGACTCTTCATACTTGAAATGTTCCTACATCGCTCTAGGAAAAAGCTGTAATTGGTATAGAACAAGGCTGCCCGGTGCGAGGCCCAAAGGAAGTTTGATTTGGCCCACCAGAAGGTTGTCCAACCTTCCCACCCTCTTGGCCGATGAGAGAACGCTTATTGTATACACAACTTATTTTTCCCCTACATTTCAAAACATAAACTTACCACAAAATCATACAATTGGCATTGACTGCAGTCGAATATTACGAGCTGGTTAGCTAGACATCTACTTGCTTTATAGAACACTTGATTTAATTTAACGAAGGACTGGTTAGATACACTGGGCACTGGATGGCAATTGGACTTCCTTGAGAAGAGCTTTGGAAATGGCTAAGCTAAAGGCTAACACACATATCTTCTAAGCCACTTATCCTTCTGGGTCACTGGAGCCTATCCCAGCTGTAACTGGGACAGCCCTGGACAGGTCTCCAGTCCACTGCAGGGCAGACATATACATTCACTCCCACACACACACATTCACATCTAGGGGCAATGTAGCGTGTCCAGTCGGCCTGACTGCATATCTTTGGACTGTGGGACAAAACCGGAGAAGCCCACGCAGACGCAGGGAGAACATGCAAACTCCACACAGAAAGGACCCTGGTCACCCGGCCGGGGAATCGAACCCAGGCCCTCCTCGCTGTGAGGAGACAGCGCTGTGCCGCCAAGCCGCCTCTAATAGCTAACCGATGCACGTCAAATCACATGGATTGTTTGATCATTTGTATTTATTCAAATGTTAGTGTTATTTTTTGAACATGTAAACACGTTCTGGCTAGAGAGGTGGCTTTATGCATCATGTGCTCAGATACATAAGACTTTTGTACAGTACTGTTTTTGTGTGTACCTGGATTAGACTTTCAGCTTTATTAGAAAGAGAAGGCATTTCTGCTCCTGTTAAAAAAAAAAAACACTATTTTTTTCTCTTTAAAAATATCTGCATAATTAAACGATTAATATGTAAACACATTTATGGTGTGCGGTGTGAAAAGCTCTGTTAAGTCAGAATTGTTCACAGTGGTGGTGATAGGAACCAGACGTCTGGGGAATTTCAACGCCTCCGAAACTTACCTCATGGTTAAGAACGCACTGCCTGAAGGCTGATATGTTGTTTGACAGTCGTTTAGACATAATGCTGTGGCTTAAAATACATTTTGTCAAATCCATTCATGGCGGAGGGCTACGCGTAGGGCGTTATGAGGCAAAATAGTCCCTAAAGAAAATGTATTTTTATTATGATTCACCGCTATTTTATCATTTGAAGCTCATGTAGGTTCACTGGTAGAACACTGTAAACAACACTGATAGTGCAATAAATAAAATGTCTCTATTTGTGTTGTAGACATTGTGACGCCTGGTTCCTATCACCACCACTGTAAAGAAATCCGACTGGGTTTCTCTACAGTGAACGACTTCACACCAAACCCCACTTTAATTTTCAAGTATGAAAAATTATTACCATTTGAAAAACGGCTGGAGTTGCTACTTAAAATGGTCACACAGCATCACAGTAAGTCTCAGTGGACACAGACGTTTTCAAATATATAAGCTTTATGGAAATAAGCAGCAATAAACAAGCTGGCATTTCTCAGGCAGACCTAACGTTTGCTTTTACAGATTTATATTTCTTTCTGCTTAGAAAAGCATTTGATTGCCTGCATGTGTGAGTTTGCTCAGCTCTGACCCCAACTGAGACACTTCTGACCTCATGTGGACATAAAGAGGAACTGAGACTCCCTGATCGGCATTATAATTAGAGAAATACAACACAGAAATTAGGCAAGGTCCCAATTTCAACAGATTTCGGACACAGTAAGACAGTAATTACATAGATAAAGGAGGTTTTATTTATTATTTGTGTACAAACAGAGGCTGCAAATGCCTTCCAAACTGGGTCTTCAGAGTGCAGTATCCCTTTTTTTACAGCTCTATATCCAGAACACCAGCACATCAGCAAGAAAGATCAAGGTCAATAATGCAGGAGACATTCGCACCCCAGCACTTGTCCAAAAAATCTCCATAATTATCCTCAAAGTTCAAGCATTTAACGCAAACGAGGATAACGTATAGAGACCTGACAGTTGCCTGTGAAATAAAATCTTTCAAAATGTCTTGCAAACAGTTTCTGGATATGCGGAAATTATTATTTGTGATATTATGCAACATCCTACAGTTACAAAACCAAATAGAAATGTTCCGTACTACAGTTCAGGAGTGGCATCCTAACGGGCTGAAGTTGCTGATAGTTAAACCGTGCTTGTGTTGGGGCTTCAACACGTGCTCAAAACCACAGATTACTCCCCAACTCCAGGTAACGTGGAGTCTGAGCGGACTGAAACCAACAAACTCTACACTAGACATGTCTTCAGATCAGATTGTGTACATTGCTCTTTGATAAATAGAAGCTTGAATTCGGCAACAAAGCTTCCCCAAAAACACAGGAGAAGAGACAATCCTTTCTTAAATAAATTATTTGTTATCCTTCTCCTCAATCGGAGTCTATTTCTATATGTCATTTAACATTTAACAACTAACAGCACAATAAATAAAGAAATAATCACAATTTTAAGGTCCTGCGTCGTCTAATTGCGCTTCCTCCTGAGCTCCAGCACTGGGCAAAAGTCAGACTGCTCTTCGTTTTTTTTACATTTCCAGTCAAATTAAGCCATTAAGGGCATTCAATTTTCAAAAAAAGGAGAAAACAGATATTTAGCAAGAGCCCAAAGACTTCACATATGGCCTTATCAGTGTGTGTGTCCACTCTTTAACCTTCAGGTGACTTTTTTCCACACCTCCACAAGTTGGTTGTACTTTTGGCTGATCCACTTAATCCAAACACATTCAGTGATTTTGGGGTCTGGACTTCTTGCTTCTTTTCTCAGTGAGGTTCTTCTCTACAGCTACACGTCCTTTCAGACCCATAGTGCTGAGTGGTCTTCTCACAGTGGCAGGATGGATGTGTGGATATTTCCAGATCAGAAGCAGCTTGATCTTCTCCTCTCTCTCAGAGATGAAAGCTTTAGTGCTGTTTATCTGATGGGGACAGTGTTGCTGATCTACCAGCTCTTCCAGGTGGTTGTTAGGAGCCACACTGTCTCGGAAGCTTTCAAACCTTTTATTGAACTGCTGGTTTTTTCCAGTGGATGATCACCTCTTATATGTCCTGCAAATTGAGTAACGTATGCAGTGGCTGTCTTGACTGGAAATAGCCTCTAACTTTTGCACAGTACTGCACCAAAAGAGATGCAGACTCTCAGCTGTGGTGGTTTAGCGTTCAGGAATCATCGATGCTGATTTGTACATTTTACAATTTCAAAGAATACAATTTCCCCAGTTGCTTGTACAGTACACCTCTGTATGCAGCCATACATTTTCCAATCATCCCATATCAGAACAGAACATGAACGTATGAATGTGGGATGGGAGTAAAAAAAACTGACAGGTGATCTTCATTAAGCGAACGAAACAGAACAGCAGTCAAAACGACCCTCAAGACAACGTTACAAACCAAGAGACAGACGATTCAGATCATGTGAATGCACTTTTACGGTACCCAGGTACTTTAGAGTAAAACACAAAGCCCTGTCACTTCTGTCTCAGCCAACACATCCCGACTCGCAACCATGACACGGCCTTCTGCGCAGTAGCAAGAAACACAAACAAAACTTATATCAAAACAAAACAACATGTTTTAATCAATAAACATGCCTGCATGTTAAATAAAGTAACTAAAGCATAATTAAGTTCCTTAATTAGAAATAACAAAAATTAAGAGCATCAATTTTCACCTGTATGACCAAAACTTGACTGCTATGAATACAGAGTACAGACAGGGGGCGCTAGCTGGCACAGCAGAAAGTGGCTGCTGCGTAATGTGTCTCTTCAAAGCAACCTGAAGGAAACCAGGGGACAAAAACGAGTGCCGTCCTCACTTTTGGTCATGACACGACATTTAAGAGAAATGTACTGTCTGCTATATATAGAGTTAGACACATACTGTAACTTCTTACACAAAGACAGAGAGGCACTGTAGTATAGTACTAAAAAAAGAAGAAAACAGGACGAACACATCGCCAGGGCTTCTACACGTCCGTATGGACCCTGCTGCACAGGTCTGTGCTGAGGCTGTGGTCTGCAGAGAGGTGCTGGACACGAAAGACACGAATGATTTGACAGTTTTACAGCAAAGTCTGTCCTACGAACTCTTCTTCATGCAGGTTTAAACCAGTATGAGCGCTTTAAAGCCGAAATCCACCCTTTTTTTGTCTAAGGTTGAGATGCAAACAAGGTCATTCATAGAGGTTTGATGTGAAGCAGTTAATTGAGGAGAAACGCACTCAGGTTTGCTTTACAGTGGTGGTGATAGGAACCAGGCGTCACCATGTCTACAACACAAATGTAGCCGTGTTCTGGCTTATTACCACCACTGTGAACAATTCTGACTCTGAGTTTCTCTACATTTATTCATATTTATGGCATTCGGCTGACGCTCTTATCCAGAGCGACTTGCAATTAGATTATTGTTACACAGGGAGGCGAAGGAGGTGTTGGGAGTCTTGCCCAAGGACTCTTATTGGTATAGGGTAGGGTGTTCACCCAGGTGGGGATTGAACCCCAGTCTACAGCCTGGAAGGCAGAGGTGTTATCCACTACACTAACCAACCACAATGGAGCATTGAGGGGAAAGTTCCCCTTTAACCCCAGGCTTATACCTTAATAAGGCCTGCTATTCAATATCAACAGGGGCTGAAATGCAAACCGGTTTTCTTAGCTTATAGAAGTGTGTAATAAAACTTTGGGCCCTGGCCTTTAGAGAGTTAACTGAAAAAATATTGATTATCTGTAAAGCAAAACACAAATATAGCCAGTGAATCTACACATGTCTGTGTTTCTCTATCCTAATACTGGCCAAATAGTGGTAAAATTGGAAGGGAAAAAAAAAACGTTCTTTATTGTCCTCCTTTCTGCCATTTATGGACTTCCAAAACGTTTTCTCTAAACTATCGTAAAACGTCTCAGGCACCAGGCAGAGTATTCATCCTGTATTTTGTCTCATGATTTTCTGTGAGGGGGCTTTTAAAGGCATTAAACTCTTTAGACGTCTGGTTCCTACCACCGCCACTCTACACCCCTCTGTGTGCATCTTAACCACTTAGGCAAAAATGTAGAAAAATCGGTGGAATTTCCCTTTAAGGCACGCTGTGTCCTTCACTGGATGGATCCTCTTGTGGACTTTAAGGGACAGGACACTGTTCTCTAGGCTACACTGACAAGATTATCAAAGTTAGCATCAAACCGAACACTGAAAGTAGGTGAAAGGTCGCTCCAGTCTCAGGTTACTAGACACTTCGTTACTACGAAGGATGAAGCCAATATCAAATAAAAGCACAAGACAGCCTTATTAATGTCCCAAAATAAATAATCATAGAAATTTCAATGAGAATTATTATTATTATTTTTTAAAATCATGAAATCACCAAAGAAATAGTTAAAAAAAATGTAATATGTACATACATGTTTATGCAAGACGCCCTAAAATACAAAAACGTGTTGGCAGGACACAAAATAACACACGGTGAAACAGAAATGAAACCGAAATCAAAAGCTTGGTGAACTATTGCTTATAAGAGCCGTGAGGGGCCGAATCAGAACAGCTGCACTACAATCAAAAAGAAACCAGAGAGACTCAGAAAGCACGGCGAAATATTTCAGCGCTCCTTTTCCTACATCCGAACAGTGTAAGGGAATGTTCTTTACTCTTTAAAAAGCCAAGTGTTCCCACTGACCAGTGCACACCAGCTGCAAAGTGACTAGACGTTTGCTGCTCTCGTCACGTCATCCTTAACGCGGCTGCTTCGGTATTGCTTGGATGAGGCTTTGTATGACTCAGCTGTCACCACTTCAACACTGACAACAGATGGAGATTTATAACTTATATATCCTAACTTGAATTGAATGACCAGAAAAAGCCCTAAGAGCTGGATTTAAGCAAGCCTCCTTTATTTTTAGCTGCAACGACCAGCAGTGGAAATCAACACGGACTCTGCAATGCCACGGAGCACTATAGAACTGCAGCAGCAGAGACGCAGTACAGTGCTGTAGCACCTAGCAGCGGGAGGGGTGGCGGAGACACAGCACGGGAAAAACAATAAAAGAAAAAGAAACGAGCCGTGTGGGGGCAGTAGACTCGGAGAGAGGCAGTCCACGGTCGCTGGCCGATCTGACCGAGTGAAGGCTTGTGTAAGGGATAAGGGATACGAGGATACAGCACTGGCCTTAAGCCCACAGTCTACACAGTTCCTGACCGAAGAGCGAAGGGGCAGAGCAGAGGACTAACGTTCAGAAAAACACGAAGCTGCGTCAGGATACACTGGAGAGAGAGTTAGTATTGTCATCCATGGCGGCAGTGCCCTCTAGTGACCGGTAAGGAGGACAAAAGAGAGAGCCCAATCATTCCTGCTACTGTCCAGCAGGGTTCTCCCTCTTCCCTCAATCCAGGGTGCAGTGGGCGAAGAGCTGTCGGAGAGGCTTCTGGACACCCCATCACCACCACCACCCCCCACCCCCCCCAGTCTACACCTCCGTGGAAAAGAGGATGCTCTGTCTCTTGCTGTCTGGTGTGGGAATGGTCTCCAGCTGCAGGAAGTACAACAACACTTGCACCTAAAGCGGAAAATAAATAAATAAATGAATTTGAATAGAGAAAAAGTGCATATTAGACAATATTAGGCAATAAATGTAGTCCGGAATGTGAGTGAGCCTATACACTGATCAGGCACAACATGATGACCATCTCCTCGTTTCTGCGCTCACTGTCCACTTTATCAGCTCCACTTACTGTATAGCTGGACTTTGTAGTTCTAGAGTTACAGACTGTAGTCCATCAGTTTCTCTGAGACTCTGTTACCCTGTTCTTCAGTGGTCAGGACCCCCATGGACCCTCACAGAGCAAGTACTGTTTGGGTGGTGGATCATTCTCAGCACTGCAGTAACACTGATATGGTGGTAGTGTGTTAGTGTGTGTTGTGCTGGTCTGAGTGGATCAGACACAGCAGTGCTGCTGGAGTTTTTAAACACTGTGTCCACTCACTGTCCGCTCTATTAGACGCTCCTACCTTGTCGGTCCATCTTGTAGATGTAAAGTCAGAGACGACAGCTCATCTGCTGCTGCACAGTTTGTGTTGGTCATCCTCTAGACCTTCATCAGTGGTCACAGGACGCTGTTGGCTGGATATTTTTGGTTGGTGGACTATTCTCAGTCCAGCAGTGACACTGAGGTATTTCAAAAACTGCAGCAGCACTGCTGTGTCTGATCCACTCGCACCAGCACAACACACACTAACACACCACCACCACGTCAGTGTTACTGCAGAGCTAAGAATGAATTTGTAGAACTACAAAGTGCAGCTATACAGTAAGTGGAGCTGATAAACTGCACAGTGAGCGTAGAAACGAGGAGGTGGTCATCATGTTATGCTTGATCAGTGAATGCCCTGTTCCACTGCTTACAACAGTAATTTAACCACAGCTTATTCATTAGCATGTAGACCCATGGTTCTCAAATCAAGACCCCAAGCCGGCCCTTTTTAGCTCTTACCCAGCTCCAAGCACACCTTGTAGAACCCTAGTACTGTATTAATTTCTTAATAATGCACAAAACCTTAAAATGCAATAAAACATGTACTTAACTTGGTTAAAAAGTCATAAAACCCAATCATGTAATGACTTACCAATAATGTAAAACACATTATTACATTACAGGGATATAATTACATTTTCGGGTTCACCATATCTTATGACTTATTATCTTATTGGAAATGTTCAATATTTGTAAGTAATTCATTATTGCTCAAACTTGTTGTTAAAATGGACAATGTAATATTTTCAAGAGCAGTTACAAAAGGTCCCCTACAGTACTTTTGTGCTTTTGAATCAACCCAGCCTAGAACAAGGGTAGCATCAGACTAGGCCCCATCCCATTTCACCCCTCGCCCCTACCACTTAGCCCTCTGATTTACGCATTTAAATCTAGGGGTAGGGTGTCCTGATTCTTTTTGATTCTGGGGCGCATAGGGTGCAGAGGTCACCAACTTTCTGCAGAGTCAATCGCTACAGACCTCCAAACTTCATGTGGCCTTCAGATCAGCTCAAGAACAGCGTAGAGAGCTTCATGGAATGGGTTTCCATGGCCGAGCAGCTGCATCCAAGCCTATAATCACCAAGTGCAATGCAAAGCGGGGAATGCAGTGGTGTAAAGCGCCGCCACTGGACTCTAGAGCAGTGGAGACGTGTTCTCTGGAGCGACGAATCACACTTGTCCGTCTGGTAATGTGATGTACGAGTCTGGGTTTGGCGGTTGCCAGGAGACGGTACTTGTCTGACTGCATTGCACCGAGTGTAAAGTTTGGTGGAGGGGGGATCATGGTGTGGGGTTGTTTTTCAGGAGTTGGGCTCGGCCCCTTAGTTCCAGTGAAAGGAACTCTTAAACTTCAGCACCAAGAGATTTTGGACAATTTCAAGCTCCCAACTTTGTGGGAACAGTTTGGGGACGGCCCCTTCCTGCAAGCTAGGCCTTCTCATCCAACATCAGTGTCTGACCTCACACATACTCTTCTTGAAGAGCGGTCAAAAATTCCCATAAACACACTCCTAACCCTTGTGAAAAGCCTTCCCAGAAGAGCTGAAGCTGTTATAGCTGCAAAGGGTGGGCTTACGTCATATTAAACCCTATGGATTAAGAATGGGATCTCATTCAAGGTCATATGTGTGTGAAGCCAGACAAACGAATACTTTTGGCAATATAGTATATCATCGAGGAATTAGGGATGGCAACAATAAATGTTACATCCCCCCCTCTTTGAAGGCGTATGATCCCTAAATGTAACTAAAGCCCAGCAGTGAGGAGCTGAACTTTCCCCTCCTCTGCTGTCCCTGCAGACGGGCAGGGTCGCCTACAGATCAGCGCTTGTAGCTGTTAATGAAGTGATGCTCTTTTTATCTGAGGGGTCCATTTCAGAGAGGAAGATTTCGACCACTACCCCTGTAACTCAGTTCCAAGGTGGCACTTGAAAACAAGGGGTAGGAGCAAACATAAGAAACGGGATTGGGCCAAAATCTTAGAAGAGTTCAGTCTTTCAGAAAGAGGCTCCATTTTTAAGACTTCTGGTCAAGCTGGTCTTGGTTGAAACTGTAACATAACCCAGTCTGGAAAAATTAATAATGTCTAATGAACAGTAAAATCAGTTAAATGTGACCAGAACAAAAGATGTCCAACACTGGAATCTTTTCTTCTTCTCAACAATAAGGTGATACGTGCGGTCACCTTGAAAATATAATGAATTTCCAGTAATGTTATAACGTATTACATTATCAGTACAAATCTTATTAGAATATCAGTTAGGACACTGCATTCAATTACTGTTTTTTATTACATTTTTAATCAAATTCAAGAGCAAAATTATAACCCTAGCGGCTATTACATTATTGGGGAATGATTGCATTGTTGGGTTCTGCTCACCAAGCTGAAGACTGAACACCTAGTGCAGATGTGTTGCAAGCAAAAATGCATTTCGAGGTTTCAGAACTGGTTTCAAACAGCATCAAAAGCATGTAGCAGAACTTATTATCCATCTAAAAAACAAGCACTTTTATAATACACCCCATGCAGCAACTATTTACCAGAAACAGCTGTCTCTTTTCTGAGAATGTTAAATTATACAAGGGGATGTTATTTGGGCCTTACCTTTCAAGACTTGAAGAAACCCTTAATCACAGGGTCCTTGTTGTCAATGTTAAATTTTTATCCCTAATGCTATTAAATCGATGAAATCCAGAGAGTTAATATGAATAGAGGACTGTTGCCGGCTATTAGCTGCGTTGGTGTACCTCAGGGATCAATTCTGGGGCCTCTTTTATTCAGTACTTATATAAACGAGTCGCCCACAGTTTATAGGGACAACTATATGGACATGACACTGTAATTTGTGTGAGCAATGTCTAAACAACAACCACCACATGTGCTTACTGCAGCGATGCTTCAGGTTATACAGTGGCTAAACGATTCTTGATAAACGATATATTTTTTTTTTCTTTTCTTTTCCTAAAGAAAAGAGTTCAACAACTCCTACAATTCTGCTTCTGCTCCATACCACTCACATATTCCCATACCTGTACTAGAGTCATTAAAAAAAGGTGGAGCTGCAACGTTTCAGCCAATGTCTTCTCAAGATGCTATGATATGATGTCATAAAATAGCTGCAAAGCAAGTTTGTTCTGAACATATAGTTTGGTTGGCAATTCACTAACTTGAGATTTCTTTACACTCACGTGAGACTCACGTGAGAAAACCATGAGCGTTGGCAAGACACGACAGCTTAATTTGACATCTGACTCAGAGAGAGGTCGTGTAGACCCTCTCCCCTCGTTTCTGTACAGCCTGAGCAAGGCTGCTCTAAAAAAGTCACCAAATGTCACGTCCAGCTTTGACAGTACCTGTGACATGACCTCCAATGACCAGCTGTCGCCCATGGTGATGGGCTGCGTGGGGTTGGTAGGAATTTTGCTGTCTTTCTCCGCTGGACGCAGCAGGGTCGGCCCAAAAACAGTGGCCAGGTTGTGAAGAGACATCTTGTTGATGCTTTCCTTTTCCGCAACCCTGAGAGAACGATCGGGGAGTAGACAGAACGAGGGAGGCAAAGAGAAAAGGAGTGTGAAAGAGCGATGAAGTAGTGAGTGACTCAAAATAGCATGCATGCCAGGACAAGATGCACCGGCTGTTTCTTAGTAGTTATGGGACGACTCACTGATTTGATTTATTTTATTAATTATCAATGACGATAAAATTTGTATCTTTTTTATTTCCATTCTTAGCACCATGTGTGCCGATCCATTCTCGGAAACTAGTTCTAGTATTACTTTATCTACTTACATGAATGAATGACGCCTGGAGACACACATAGAAAAAAACCTTCAGAAGCATTTTTTGTGTTTAAGTAAAATTTAAAGGGTAAATATTCTATATTTTCACTGTTTTGTAATCCCCCCCCCTTTGTGTGGTTTTATGTACCAAATATACTCATTGTTCATTTTTAAATGACCACTTTGCGAATTCCATCCTTAGAATTAACCAGACTTTTTTAGTTACTGTACCTTTAAAATTGATGTAATATGTAAACGAGGTCTGTTCTCATTGGCTGCCCTGTACTATGTCTCGCTCAAAAAGCAGTCTGGACTGAAACACTCCTTTTAAGTCCAGTGAGAGTGGGCAGAGTACACTGCAAACTGTAGAATGAATAGGTAGATGGATCCTGCCCTGCTGGGCTGCAGGCTCCAGTATTTAAATTCCTATGTAGTGCACCATGTAGGGAGCAGGGTACCATTTGAGACTCAGCCCCAGCACAAGAAGAGGGACGCCGCTGAATTGGTGCTAAATAAGACTCGCGGTGGTGACCAAAAAGTACTTACAGAGTGAAAGTTTCTTGCACCGAACAGTGCCGTGTTATCATATGTTCACTGTTATACGACAAAAAGTTGAAAAAGTTCATAAAATGACCGCAGTCCACAGTGATGGGTGACCAAACGTTCTCCTCACTCAGCGGTCCAAGGTCGCTTGGCAACAATACCGTACTCTAAAGGAACTACATTTTTCGGCGGAATACTTATGTATCTCAATTATTATTGATAATAACTTAAACTATTTACTAAAAAATGGGTAGTTTATCATATTTTATGTTGGCCGTCATTTTTTAAAAGCAATAAGCCACTTGAGGCTTCGCGTCATGCCTAAAAACACAGCGATAAAATCACAGTAACGCGCAGCTTCTCGTGGCTTACTGCTTTAATACTCTTCTCATGACATCACAAAACAAGGGCTCTATTTGTAGCTTAATTTCCATACATGCATTGAATGGACTGGTAAGTGAATATGTCTTAAAACAAAGTCTTCACACGACATCAAACCCTTTTATTTTAAAAAAAGCGAGGAAAACGTGGATCACCATGATGTGGGACCTTTAATGTTTAGCCGTCGTGAGGTCTTTGTGTTAAGGCAAGATGAGAATATCAAGCCTGGTGCACTTTTAATGTAACACTGGGAACATGAAAAGAAGGCCCAGGTTAAGAAGAACTTAATTCATTGAACAGTAATGCAGATAAAGTTCTTTTTCTTTTAGCCAGTGCGATACGACGCAGATCACGATGAACTGACTCACGAGAGAATCACTGAATTTTCCATTTTCAATTTAGTTTTCTAGTAAAACTGGCTCTTGGAAATTGCAGGCACAGTGCCAGCTTGATGACAAAATGGCAAACATTTCTTCCCTAAGAAGTGAAGCGAACGGCAAGTGGAGTCACGAGAGTCCTCACCTCTTCAGGTGATCCAGTAAGAAGAGGAAAGTGACCAGGTTGGGCTCAGGCAGAGACAGCAGCAGGTTCAGCATGCAACTCTCTTTAGCCACACTGTCTGAAAGGGCTGCACAGAGATCAACAGCTGTTCAAATAAACCTTCTGAAACTCCAAAAAGATGAGTTTAACATTTACAGGTGCATAAATAGATTTTTACACTGACAAACTAAAAAAAAGCATTACATTTTTCTTGGAACATTTCTTGGTCATTTTTATGGTTTTAAGTGTAAATGTGCTGACACTAAAGGTTCTTTGCCGTTTCATCTGTGTGCCAGTAAAACATGGTGTGTAAACAATAAGTGCTTACACTGTCTACTGGACCAAAATTAACCGCATGCATCAATTCTTTTCTAATACTTGGTAGCGTGTCCAATGCCTTAATAACAACATCAATGCTGCGAGGTAAAGATTAAAGCAGTCTGAGAATCCTGGTCATTTTAGTCCACTCTTTAATGGACTGGGGGCATGTTTCAGCATTTCATCTGCTTCCCAATTTAGATTAGGAATT
>NC_051226.1:4401268-4451268 GCF_015220715.1 Pygocentrus nattereri
TTAATATGCAAACGAGGTGTCAGATCCACTCAAACAGGCTGGATTCAGACCAGACTTATTCCGGCACAAATTACGCTTCGATTCCAGCACCTGGGTCCCATTTTACATGAGCGGTCTTCTACAGATGATCTGCAGATGCTTGAATTATTAATAACTCAGTTGCATCTTAAAAGGGTTTAGAACCAGATTTAAGATTGGTTTTTTGGTTGTAGCTTAGGGTTAGGTGGAAGGACAGGCCAAGGCGAGTTTAGCATCTGCAAAGCATCTATGAACATCCATATAAAGCTTTACGGGAAACTGCATTACAGGACAAAGTTCGACCAAATTCAGTGATATCACTGTATGGTTGTGCTGCGGTTACATCATACAGGGAACAGCTGTAGAGTCAGAGTTGCTGCCTCGGGCATCAGCTGTTCTTCCTCTGCAGCGAGCTCTGCCTAAGAGTATTGTGTGGGTGTTATTAGTGCCACGTTGTGTACAGTCTTAATTGCTTCTGCCCTTAAACCCATTAGGCAGCTCATTACTGGCCATCGTTATTAGTGTCAATCAGCACAGACTGAAAAAATGGTGTGGAGAAATGGAGAAAACAGCAGTATTTACCTCCATTTTAGCATATTATGCCTCTCTTTTCTATCTCTAGTGTCTTGTTGTTTCTCCACTGCTTATATTTTGTAACGGTCAGCTTCAGTCCCGGTCAAATCTCATTTGTTTTTCCTGCTATTTAAAAAAGCAAGCATACATAACACATCTTCTACCAGAGCGAGCGAAGGAGACTGAGGCTGCTTGACTTTGTAAACACACATAAAAATACATGACAATTTCATGACACACAAATTTGCACCAGAGAAGGAACAGGAGGAAAAATCAAACAATAAAATGACCTAATATCATAACAGGCTCACATCCAATCAACTACTTGCTGCTATACAGTCTATGCAGTTACTGTACTCCGGTTATTGCTGTTCACAGGCTCTACATTGACCTAAATCTGTCTTGTTTTACAATGCATTTGTTCTTGTACTGACCATGTCCATCATATTCTCAGAAAAGCAAATCATGATGTTATTTTTCATGATAATGATTATATCAGATAATATTAGGTGCATTAGTTTCCATATTGCAATTATTATATTAGATATGATATGCTTCCATCATTTTTATTTTTATTTTATAACTTATTTCTCATATTATCTTTGCTATTGTTCTTGCTCATTTTGCTTTCTATTAATAGTATTATTTAAAAAAAATTTTTTTATTTATATTAAATTCCTTTATTTTTTTTTTTCTGGGTGAAAATAACTGAACACATTATATCTTCATACAGAACATACTTAAACATGACATTTTTCTGCAAAACATGTGCAACAAAGTATGTTTTTTTGCACATTTAATTAATATTTAAGTTCTCTGTAAAGTATGTGTCAACTTATTTTTACTTCGTGAACAAACAAAAAAAGTGTGATTCAAAAATATATGTTTAATTTTGTTCTATTTCAGATTTTTGTTACATTTCTTATTTTATTATTTCATTTTTGACTTTTTTTTAAATATTTTTTTTTAAATTGCATTTAAAAAAACTTCTAAGTAAAAAAAAATAATTAATTAACACATCCTCTACAGAGAACACCCTTAAGTGTGACACTGTTCTGCAAAAATATGAGGAAAAAAAAAGCCAAAATATATAATGTACTTTAAATTTTGTACAGGACATGTTTTATGGTGTATTTTTCATATGTTAAATTCAGTAAACAGTAATTTTGCATTCAAATATACAGAAGTTCTCTGTAGAGGATTTTTTGTTGTTTTACTTAGGAGTTTTAACCCTCTGTGAAGCACTACATTACATGTATGAAAGATGCTATTTACAGAAAGCTCATCATTTTTGATCAGTTAATTATCAACCCCCTCATTAACTGAATCAGGTGAGCTGTATCAGAAAGGGGGGGGTTCTGGGAGAGTGCCCCTTATAAGTGAGTGTCCTGTACAGGCTCAGGGCCTTGTTTGTTGGGTTAATGTGGGCTTGCAGAGCCATGGGCGTGGTGATGGGATTAAGAGGGCTCAGGGGCTCTTGTTCTTGGGCTTTGCTGTCTTTTAGATTAGCCTGTCACATTCACTTGGGTCACTAAGCACTGGCCACCTGGTCCTACACACCCCCACACAAATGCATGTAAGAACTCATGTACAAATGCAAACGTGTCCAAACAGGCCTCAACAAGCTACTGATCTCTATCTTCTCCTCTACAGCTTCTGGCCACCCGTATACAGGCTACACCAGCAGATCTGCTGGAGTCAGTAAATACTAGCTACTACCATTCATTGAATGAAGCCTGAAGTGAACAGACGGATGACAAATTAAAGAAAAACAAAAAAAAATACAAGACAAAACAAAAAAAAACAACATAAAGTGTCCTAGTAAGGTCACCACAAGCCTTCAAAAGACATTCCCTCAAATCAGGGGGTGGTAACTCACAGCTCCAGAGCTGCATGTGGCTCTTTTACCGCCCTGTTGTGGCTCAACAGCTGAATCAGATCAGTAGGTAATAATAAAATCATCCTCCTTTACAGTAAAATAAAGCTCTGCTGATCCTTCAACACAGTTTCACAGTAAATGGTCATAAACTCTGGAGTTAATGTAGAACTGCTAATTCCCCCACTGACCCTGAAGATTGGCATGCAGACCGCTGGTCACCATAGCAACACAGACAGCCTGGCTAGTAGCTATCACAAAGGCACAGAGATTTAAGACGAACATCGATAATTTGATTGTAAATGCTAAATAATTCCCTTTGAAATCACTCAGCTGGTTTCTTGATACGTTTAACCTTGATTAATTAATCAACGAGAAACTGTCAAACACTAAAAAGTCGTAAAAGTCTCATTCACCAGCTTCTCGCTCAAAGTCCCCCATTCCACATTAAATGTGTGCAGCGGTTGCACTGTGGCGCCTCAGGCACCAACTAAGGTGTTCCGGGAAAATTCAAACAAGACGCTGGCGAATGAGAAGCGACTTCAGCCTCATAAAAATCGAACGTTGAGAGAAACTACTCTGGTTTCGCGGAAAAGTTTCCTGCCTGAGATGTGAGAAAAGCGGCTGTGGCTGAGGAAAAGCTTAAAACAGAGCAAGTCTGTGTTTTCGTTTATATATTATATTTTTGAGGTTAGACTAGTACATTAACACATGCCTAGACGATAAAATGGACATAAAATGTTGTGGCTCCCAAGGTGGTTTGATTTTTGTTGAAAGGACATTATGGCTCTTCTTAACAGTTGAGTTGCTGACCCCTGCCTCGATGATGGTGGTGGAGAGCACGGTGTTTAACTGGGTTGAAATCTGGTGACTGTGGTTGCCGCAGCATATGATTTACATCATTTCCATGCTCTTCAAGTGACCCCTGATTGCCTTGTGAATGGCATTATCATGCTGGAGGACATCACTCCCATCAAGATGTAAATCATCAAGTGAGAATAAGTGATAGAGATCAATCAGAATAACTCTGTATTGATTTGCAGTGATCCTTCCCTCTAATGGGGACAACTCGACCCAAATCACGTTAGTAAAATGGACCTTACAACAAAATAGAGCCACCACACTGTAGAGGTCAAGCATCCAGGCCTGTAGTGTTCTCCTGGTGTATGCTGCACATGCACTCGCCCACTTGTGGAGAATAAGTGAAGGATGACTCATTTGACTGTATCACTTTTTTCCACCTCTCTGCAGACTCTGTCTCGGTGGCATCACGATCACTGGACATGCACTATTGACCACAATTTCCAACCTTAGCACTGACGTATTTCCCACAGCTGAATAAACAAAAAATGAATGCATTTACTTACTTGGTCACTGTGGAGATCTTCACTCCAAACACGCCTGCTTGTTTACATGAGGGCATTCTCTTCAAGCTGAATTCCCTGCTGGTGAACTTCATGGACAGCTTCACCTCAATCTGCATCACAAACAATGGAATGGGGTGTTTAATTTAAATTCAATAAGGTCCAGTTCGAGAAAATTTCCTCAAGCAAAGGTCCAGAACATCACAATGTCTAACCTACATCATGGCTCAGTGCCATTTACTGCTTACTGAAGTAGCCGAGTAGGAATATCAGCATCTTATACAGTCAAACTGAATATCAGATCAAATAAAGTCCAGTTCAGTCAGATTTTAACAACATTTACTGAACATCAGATCAAATAAAGTCCAGTTCGGTCAGATTTCAACAACGTTTACTGAACATCAGATCAAATAAAGTCCAGTTCAGGCAGATTTCAACACCATTTACTGAACATCAGATCAAATAAAGTCCAGTTCGGTCAGATTTCAACAACATTTACTGAACATCAGATCAAATAAAGTCCAGTTCGGTCAGATTTCAACAACATTTACTGAACATCAGATCAAATAAAGTCCAGTTCAGGCAGATTTCAACACCATTTACTGAACATCAGATCAAATAAAGTCCAGTTCGGTCAGATTTCAACAACATTTACTGAACATCAGATCAAATAAAGTCCAGTTCGGTCAGATTTCAACAACATTTACTGAACATCAGATCAAATAAAGTCCAGTTCGGTCAGATTTCACAAACATTTACT
Source organism: Pygocentrus nattereri (assembly GCF_015220715.1). NCBI lineage: Eukaryota > Metazoa > Chordata > Actinopteri > Characiformes > Serrasalmidae > Pygocentrus > Pygocentrus nattereri. The sequence goes on from NC_051226.1 coordinate 4,405,860, forward strand.
GAACATCAGATCAAATAAAGTCCAGTTCGGTCAGATTTCAACAACATTTACTGAACATCAGATCAAATAAAGTCCAGTTCAGGCAGATTTCAACACCATTTACTGAACATCAGATCAAATAAAGTCCAGTTCGGTCAGATTTCAACAACATTTACTGAACATCAGATCAAATAAAGTCCAGTTCGGTCAGATTTCAACAACATTTACTGAACTTCAGATCAAATAAAGTCCAGTTCAGTGAGATTTCACAAACATTTACTGAACATCAGATCAAATAAAGTCCAATTCGGTCAGATTTCAACAACATTTACTGAACATCAGATCAAATAAAGTCCAGTTCGGTCAGATTTCACCAACATTTACTGAACATCAGATCAAATAAAGTCCAGTTCGGTCAGATTTCAACAACATTTACTGAACATCAGATCAAATAAAGTCCAGTTCGGTCAGATTTCAACAACATTTACTGAACATCAGATCAAATAAAGTCCAGTTCGGTCAGATTTCAACAACATTTACTGAACATCAGATCAAATAAAGTCCAGTTCGGTCAGATTTCAACAACATTTACTGAACATCAGATCAAATAAAGTCCAGTTCAGTCAGATTTCAACAACATTTACTGAACATCAGATCAAATAAAGTCCAGTTTAATCAGATTTCACCAACATTTACTGAACATCAGATCAAATAAAGTCCAGTTCAGTCAGATTTCAACAACATTTACTGAACATCAGATCAAATAAAGTCCAGTTCAGTCAGATTTCAACAACATTTACTGAACATCAGATCAAATAAAGTCCAGTTCGGTCAGATTTCAACAACATTTACTGAACATCAGATCAAATAAAGTCCAGTTCAGTCAGATTTCAACAACATTTACTGAACATCAGATCAAATAAAGTCCAGTTCGGTCAGATTTCAACAACATTTACTGAACATCAGATCAAATAAAGTCCAGTTCAGTCAGATTTCAACAACATTTACTGCCAGTTTCCTCTTTTTAGAGTCACGTCATGTGGAATAACTTCCCTCTGACTCACTTTCTTCTCTGACTGCTGTTTCTCTCCTCCCTCCCCTGTGTGTGTCACTCTCTCGAGTCTCAGTGCTCATCGTAATGCACAGATCTGATTGGCTGAGTAGCGTCACGTGTGATATTTACAGTGCATGCGATTGGTCTGTGAGTCTCCGGGCTGGTAAAGCTACCATAAAGACTAGAAAAGCTACGGACCACCCCGTCTAAATTAAACAATTATACACAGTTCATAGGTCCAGGTCCGCATAGGACTGGCCCGCGCTTCACGTATTAGTGACCTCTGGTATACGGCAATTAAATAAAATGAATTAAATCACATTTTGTTTAGTCCTTCTTCTATAATGAGATAAGGAAGCTAGTGTGCTGACGGCAGCGCAGGCTTAAAATAGAAAATGACTCAGGCTTCAGGGTTTCAACCTGTCACAGACGTCATAACTGTCAGGCAGGTCTGCAGTGTGGACCCTTGTGGGGAGAACTGTTGCTCATTTACAGCATATTAAGGGCAGAAAATCAGGGGAAAAGTCTTCTGGGAAAGGCGGGTAGTAATGGCCAGGTGCAGAATATCATTCTCAGTAAGGGTGGGAAACACTAGACGCCCCCACGACTCAAAATGATCATGATACTCGAGCCATGACAACAACTGTTTTGTGCTTTTTAAAGATTTGCCATGTATGTTATACACTGTGATTAACTGGTTTTGACTACTGATTAAGCTTCATGAAGAAAACTAAATCTGTATGTTTAGTAGACAAATTTGTCAAGAGCGACTTGCAAACGCAACAGCAGTCAAACTCAGGGACTCCTGCTGGTATAGCGGTTGGCTTTTGTCAGTTCACAATCTTTACATATCAAATAAATGCAACAGCAGCATTTAAAAATCATGTTATTAACAGTGAAGAGTGGATTAAACAGCTTTTTATAGAGTTAACAAAGCCATGCTTCCTGAATTCTGCTAATCCATGCTAAAAGAGTGTCTTTCAAACCTGACACTGAACTTGTCATCTCTTAAAATGACTCTTTATGGAGTAGAGCGCTCTGTACTATCTTACGAGAGCACTGTAACCTGAAGTTAACAAGCCCACGTTTCCAAAAAGTGGGAGAGTTTTTCTTTGTAACTGTAACTTCATTTTAAATGATGCTTCATTTAACACCTAAACAAGCTGAAGCACATAGTAAATGACACTGTAGTGGTCAGGTACCAGGCAGCACGACCAAACCACAGAAATAGAATTTAAAAAGTAAAACCAAACTGTTTGGCAACAGCGACGACCGTAATTTGTTTCATGAGCATTGTGATTTATAACATAGCCGGAATTCTTAATATCAAAATATATCAGTTAAAATATCACAAAGACTATTTCCATATCCCAGTCGGTCGACATCATGGCACGAATGAATGAATGACTGAGTGGGGGGGGGAAAGAAAGAAAGACAGGAAGAAAGGGAGAAGGAAAGGAAGGGAAAGAAGGAAGGAAGGAAGGGAGGGCGGGAAGGAAGGAAGGAAGGAAGGAAGAAAGGGAGGAGGAAAGGAAGGGAAAGAAGGAAGGGAGGAAGGAGGGAGGGAGGGAAGGAAGGAAGGAAGGGAGGGAAGGAAAGAAGGAAGGAGGGAAGGAAGGAAGGAGAGAAGGAAGGGAGGGAAGGAAGAAAGGGAGGAGGAAAGGAAGGGAAGAGGGAAGGGAGGAAGGAAGGAGGGAAGGAAAGAAGAAAGGAAGGAGGGAAGGAAGGAAGGAAGGAGGGAAGGAAAGAAGAAAGGAAGGAAGGAGGGAAGGAATGAGGGACAGAGGGAGAGAGGGAAGGAAGAAAGGAAGGAGGAAGGGAAGGAAGAAAGGAAGGAGAGAGGGAAGGAAGAAAGGAAAGAATGATGGAAAGAAGGAGAGAAAGAGGAAGGGAAAGAAGGAAGGAAGGAAGGAGGGCAGGAAGGAGGGACAGAGGGAGAGAGGGAATGAAGGAAGGAAGGAAGGGAGCGAAGGAAGGAAGGAAGGAGGAAAAGAAGGAAGGGAGCGAAGGAAGGAAGGAAGGAGAAAAGGAAGGAAGGAGGGACAGAGGGAGAGAGGGAAGGAAGAAAGGAAGGAAGAATGGAAGGGAGGAGGGAAAGAAGAAGGGAGGGAGGGAAGGAGGGAGGGAGGAGAGGAAGGCAATTTGAGGCACCTAACCCCCAACTGCTCCCTGGACGCTGTGGATAGGGCTGCCCACCACTCTGGGCCTGTGTGCTCATTTGCCCCTAGTGTGAGCATTCACTAGTGCATATGTCGGTGCTGGTGGGATGGTTTAAAGGCGGAGGTGAATTTCCCCGGTGTGGGATCAATAAAGGGTTAAAAAAAGAAAAAAGATAACAGTATAAACAATATCTGGCCCAGCCTTACAGACGGTACCAACCCTACCAACCCCAGTACTCACCCCATTCATGGGAATGACCGTTCTCTGCCAGTCTTTACCCTGAAGCATCTGAGGGTCCAGCTGAGGGACAGACAGACAAACATTAATTAGCATTATTAAGCATTAATTAATTAATTAGCATAATTAAGCATTAATTCCAACATCCATCAGTTTATACCCACTGTTGACCCCAGGGGCCTGCAATATGGGATATATTCATTCTGCAACATGGAATGGTTTATAGTGAACAAAGGGGCTGCACCTCAAGCAGTCCTAGTCCACAACTTCTCAAACCTAGTGATAGTGACATCTGGAGAAGCCTGAGATGTTTTCCCCACTTAATCGTGTGCCGTCGTCTCATCCAAATCTAATCCCCATATGGTCCCGTGCAAAGTCCCAAACCTAATCTGAGCATCTTGATCACTACGACCTGCCTCAGTTCATCAGGAGAGATGGGGTGAGAATTAGGTCATTACCTATCTACATATACGCTGCCATGTGAGGTGGCTGACCAGTGACAGCCACTGACACACAAACACATCCCGAGTGCAGCAACATTAAGAGAGGAGGTTAAAAGGTTAAGAGCTCCCATATTTCTGCAAGGACTGTCACAGTTATTAAATAACTGACTGACTGGAATTGATTGAGCTAACTTTTTATTATTTTCCACTGGCTTTAGCTTTTACAATCTTATGTCTGTAAAAGTCGCAACAAACAGAATATGATTTCAGCCAGGTTGAGGTAAATATACACTCTCTGGCCACTTTATTAGGTACTGATAAAAGGTTGGACCCCCTTTTGCCTTCAGAACTGTCTTAATTCTTCATGTCAGACTTTCTACAAGGTGTTGGAAACGTTCCTCAGAGATTCTGGTTGGTTATTTGAGTTCCTGTTGTCTTTCTATCATCTGGAACCAGTCTGCCCATTCTCCTCTGACCTCTCACATCAACAAGGCATTTCCGTCCACACAACTGACCGCTCACTGGATATTTCCTCTTTTTCGGACCGTTCTCTGTGAACCCTAGAGATGGTTGTGTGTGAAAATCCCAGTAGATCAGCAGTTTCTGAAATACTCAGACCAGCCCGTCTGGCACCAACAACCACGCCACGTTCAAAGCCCCTTAAATCCCCTTTCTTCCCCGTTCTGATGCTCGGTCTGCACTTCAGCAGGTTGTCTTGACCACCTCTACATGCCTAAATGCAGTGACTTGCGGCCGTGTGATTGGCTGATTAGCTACTTGTGTTACCAAGCAACTGAACAGGTACCTAATAAAGTGGCCGGTGAGTGTGTATGTCAATAAAAGTAAATCCGTCTAAACTGTCCTGTTGTCAGATGGCAGCTATGTAGCATAGTCAGCTTTGAAGCAACAGAACTAATCAGCCAATTTAGCCAATTCAATCAAATAAAATAATAAAAAAACTAACAAAAAATAAAAGTATTCAAAAAAACATACTGTTTATACGACATTTAAACATCAGCCAACATTTCACTTGACAAGCCAAGTTTAACCTAAATTGTACAGCGAACTGACATGAATCAAGTATCACAACCTCACACAATGTTCACATGAAATATGCAGAACGTAACACAGTAAAACATACAACTCAAGAATTTTTAGAAAGGTAAAAAAGCTCTGTGCTGCTTTTGTTACCCATGTTCCTACAAACAGTTCCTCCAGTCACATTTATATAATATCAGTATATTTTTAAAGAAAATTGTACTAAAATAACGTCAACAACCTGAATCGTACGGATCAGAATCAAACTGCCTTGTTGGGAGGTGGGAGATTCACACCCCTAATACACGTACACCATCCGTAATTACCTTCTGTCTCCGCAGGGCATTACGGACGCGGCCCCACAGTCGGGACCCTTTGCCTCTAGCTGCGGTCTGACAGGCCGGCTCCACTTCAACACACTCTTCCACCACCTTACAAACATCCTCATCGTGGGGACAGCTCTCGCCCACCTCAGACAAACCCCCCAGCACTCCCTTACTCATCTCCACTCTGACCTCCATCACCCACTGCAGTGAGAGCCTTCCTACAGGACTGCATCAAGTCCTAACAGCCTGCATGACTGAGAATCACTGAATACCAGTCCCTGACTTTAGTGGTCCTTCAAAGGATAGTCCGTCCAGAGGGGCACCAACATCAGGGTGTTTGTTTGTTAATATTCCAGAATCATACGTTGCTGTTACAACCAAGTGACCGTCGCCAGCCTTAGTACTGTCAGCCATGTGCTGGTGGTCCTGCTCCCAAAGCCAATGTTCTGCTGCTCTGAATGGAGGCGATCAGACTCCTTCAGCTATAACACCTGTTTTGGAAACCCTGATCATGATGGTCCTGTTTCACTCTCTCTCTCTCTCTCTCTCTCTCTCTCTCTGGCTAGTTCTGTTAATCTCTCTACCTGCTGCTGGGTGTAAGCAGTCCTGCTCATCCCCCTTTGCCCCTCCCAGCAGGCCCAGAGTTGGCCAGAAGCCACTGCTAGAGAACACAGCCAGCCCAGTGCAGTTATTTTAGGGAGGTGCCTACAGTGTTGGTGCAATAATGACCAATTATGAAAACTCTGCACCATTCACACACTAAAGTGGAAAGCAATAAAACTACGCAGGAACATTGAACAAGGATGGAAGTCAAATAAAAAGTAATTCTGCTGATAATTGAATGGTTGACATGTAAAGAGTCATTCAGAGAGGTTCGACGTGAACTAGGTCACTGCGAAGAAACTTACTGGCTCAGATTTCTTTACAGTGATGTCTACAACACAAATGCAGCCATTTTATGGCTTATCACCACCACCGTGAACCATTCTGGCTCTGAGTTTCTCTACAATGGAGGAATAGGGGGAAAGTTCCCCTTTAACCCCCTAAAATCCCAGGCTTATTACATAATAAGGCCTACTATTCAACATCGACAGGGACTGAAATGCCGAGCTATTCTTGTGTGTAATGAAACTTCGGGCCCTGGCCTTTTAGAGAGTAAACTGATTATCTGTAAAGCAAGGATTTTTAATACGGGAACCAAATGAATGAATGTAAAAACTATGTGGTCCTAGATCAGATATCTAATATGTGGTCAAGTGTTTGTCATGAGTAATGCCACTTACACTGGCTGCGTCCCAATTGTGTACTACACACGAATACTGCACAGAATATACTGTGTACCAATCTTAATAGTATGAGCTCGACAGGTTGGCACATGCAATATTAACCATATGCACCATTCTTCCTAACAGGAAGTGACGAACCGTTGCTATGACAACGCACATCACAGCAAAGCTAGATTCTGAAGGCCACCTAACAAATTAGCCAATCAGACGGCCACAGCTCACTGCATTTAGGCATGTAGAGGTGGTCAAGACGACTTGCTGAAGTGCAGTCCGAGCATCAGAACGGGGAAGAAAGGGGATTTAAGGGGCTTTGAACGTGGCGTGGTTGTTGGTGCCAGACGGGCTGGTCTGAGTATTTCAGAAACTGCTGATCTACTGGGATTTTCACACACAACCATCTCTAGGGTTCACAGAGAACGGTCAGAAAGAGAGGAAATATCCAGTGAGCGGTCAGTTGTGTGGATGAAAATGCCTTGTTGATGTGAGAGGTCAGAGGAGAACGGGCAGACTGGTTCCAGATGATAGAAAGACAACAGGAACTCAAATAACCAACCAGAATCTCTGAGGAACGTTTCCAGCACCTTGTAGAAAGTTTGACATGAAGAATTAAGGCAGTTCTGCAGGCAAAAGGGGGTCCAGTCTTTCACTAGCAAGTGAAATAAAGTGGCCGGTGAGTGTATAACACATTTGTTTTTTTACAGAATATTTTACAAATCTGGGATGAATTCACATTTATACAGGTAGGTATAGTAGGTAGTTTGACCAGAGGAGGATGGGTCCCCCCTGGTGAGCCTGGTTCCTCCCAAGGTTTCTTCCTCAGTTCTGAGGGAGATTTTCCTTGCCACTGTTGCCCCTGGCTTGCCCACTGGGGGGTTTCTGTACAGTCTGTACATTCTTTCAGTCCTGTGGAAACTTTGTCTTTTCTGAAATCCTGTAAAGCTGCTTTGTGACAACATCCGTTGTAAAAAGCGCTATACAAATAAATTTGATTTGATTTGATTTGATACACCATTTCTGGTCGCGCTACCACCGCAGCTGCTCTTGCATCGCCGTCCACCGTTCCGTTGGATTGTGGGACAATAGTGCCCATCATTACTATACTCAAAAATCTACTGGTACTAAGTATGCATTGTGGAATTTTGAGTATACTCAACTTGTGACTATACTACATACTCCATTCTCAAACACTAGTTAGTACTAGTATTAAAGTGTGCAATTGGGATGCAGCGTCTTCTTCATCCAGTGCTTCTTCTGAAATGATGGGTATTGATAGTGAGTTTGTCCTCCTTGGCTTCAATAACAGCCTCTACTCTTCTGAGAAGGCTTTACACTAGATGTTGGAACATTGCTGTGAGGATCTGATTGAGCATTAGCGAGGTCAGGTACTGATGTTGGATGGTCAGTTCTGGATCTCTCTTCTCATCCCAAAGGTACTGGATGGAGCTCAATCACTCCAGAGAAAAGAGAAATATAAGAATGAGAAAGCTTGTAATATGAATATAGCCTATGTTTCATATCGCTTCACCCTGTATCTCCAATTTTGTTTAGGTTTTTACTTTTAGACACAATCTGAAATTGCCAGCTTTGCATTTTTACTTTTAGTCAACATTATCTGATGAATGGAGTGACAGAAATGGTCCAAAATTACTCGGATTAAATCAGTTCTCCATTGAAAGGGATTGCGGCTAACTGTGGGGAAGGGAAAGGATGACCGGAGGAACACTGTGGAAAACAAAAGTGGCAAAGGATCACCAGTGCAATGCTATGCCCTCCCACAGGCAGACTTTACTGGCAAAGTGTTTGTGAGAGTGAGGCCCATTCTGCATCCCTGGGTGAAGTCACCCAAGTCTGAGAGCAGAACCCATAAAAACTCCTGGGATGAGACCGTTGAGGCTGATTATGAGGTCAGTTTTCACACTGTGACATTTTCAAACAGGACACATGAATTATGGATGATTTCATTCCATAAAACCCAGGGCACACGGAAAACTTATTACCGAAAGCCTCTGGTCTGGAGAAGGTCTGGAAGTGAAAGTGCAACCCATATAATGACGACATCTTCCATCACCTACACATTTGGCCTGATTCAGGAAGGTCAGATACATGGAATAACTGATGTATGACAGTCTGCGTCATTGCATGAACTACGTGGCCAAAAGTATGTGGACACCTGACCACCACACCTACCTTTCTGACCTTTTTGGACATCCTATAACAAAACTACACACATTACTATGGAGTTGCCTCCACTCTTCTGAGAAGACACGATTTTGGAGGTGCTCCTCCAGTCAAAAGAGTATTTGTGAGGTCAGGCACCAATGTTGGAGGGGAAGACCCGGCTCTCAACCAGTGTTCCAATTTATCCCAAAGGTGATCAGTGGAGTTAATTTCAGAGCTCAGAGCTGGAACTAAGGGGTCCAAACCTTGAAAAACAAGACTCAGACCATTATCCCTCCTCCACCAAACTTTACTGTTTGCACTATGCATTTCAGTAGATAGTGTTCTCATGAGATCCACCAAACACTGATTTTTCCATCAGACTGCCATATAGTGAAGCGTGATTCCAGAAAACATGTTTCCACCGCACCGGAGTCCAGTTGCAGTGTACTTTACCCCACTCCAGCCAATGCTTGCATTGCACATGGTAATCTGAGGCTTGTGCGCAACTGCTCGGCCATTTCCCCTTTCCGTAAGGCTCCTGATGATGCTCTTTTGCTGACGTTGCTTTCAGAACTCAGTGGTTAGCAACGCAATAAGCCATGTTTATGCTCTACGCACCTCAGCACTCAGCGGCCCCACTCTGCGAGTCCACGTGATCTACTGCTTTGTGGCTGAGCTGCTCCTAGACACTTTCATTTCACAACACCTGAATTCAATAATTAGGTGGAGTGTCTACTCACTTTTGGCCATGTAGTGCATTTCAAGTAGGACTAAGTTCAGCAATTAATAGGACTTAACTGGACCTAAAATAAAGCATAAAAAAATGAGGAACGTGGGCCAAGATGACATACCGGAATCTGTCCTTTGCCAATAATGCGGTCTGTGCTCTCCACATCCTCTTTGTTCGTCTTGCTTTTATTGTAGCTCTTCTCATAGCAAAGCAGCCTCAACGTCTGAGATCCCTCCAGCTCAATCTCAAATTCCTGTAGCAAATGAGGTGGAAAAAAAAAATACATTACCCAAATTGCACTTGTGCATATAAATGTACAGCTCTGCCTAAACAACATTGCTTCAGATGGCAATGTTTTAAGAAACTCTTTCTACCAGGTGTTTGCTGAACAAAGCAATTAACCCGTCCTGGGGTTACAACAAAAAAAGAGCAAAACCTGCTGACTCTAGTTATTTGCTTTGCACACAGAAGGGAATAAAACATTTGCACTCTTAGTGGCATTTTATGTTCTCATTACAACCTCAAGCAGCGCTACTAAAGACATGAAAGGACTATACATGCAAGCGAAACATCTGGTATCCTTCATTCTTCTGTTAGCTCCCTTTGTTATGAGAGGACAAATGCAGTTACTCTGTTATGTCACATGTCCAGTTGGCAGAAACATGGCAGGTGGTTTCCTTTAGAAGACTCCAAATTGGGGATAAAAGCATTCGGTGTCCTTTTCCAGGACGATTTCTGTCGCCCTACCACTAAGCTAAGAAAGACCATTTAAAATGTTTAAATAATAAAAAAAAAAAAAGAACTTTTGTTGAACGATGTCGCTTCTCTCTAATGTTAGACATTCTCATATTTAAGAACCATAGGATGTATCTTTGCTCCATCAGAGGACAGAGAAGAGTCTGTGTCTTCTGTTTTGGTCAAAGCTTCTAGTCTGTTTACTACAAAGAATGAAACAGCTCTTAGGCTACGTTCACATTACCAGGTTGAAGTGGTACAAATCCAATTTTTTGCCCTAATGTGACTCAGATCTGGTGTTTTCAGGGCTGTGTGGACGCAAATCTGATCTTTACAAATCCGACCTGAGCCACTTTCATATGTGGTCCTAGATCGGATACGTATCCGATTCGTGGCCTTGTGGCCTTAATGTGATGCTCGGATCAAAATTCATGTCCGTTTTTTCCCACTGCGTGTGACCATCATTCAGAGTTACTCTGGCAGCAGCGCCGCACTGAAGTTAAAGCCTGTAAATGGTAGGAAAGCAACACATTTGACCTTTTCACCTTCGTCTCTTCGTCTTCGTCTCTAATAATGAAGCTGAGAGCTGATCAGAGTTAATGATCTTCTCAGCAAAGCTCGTTCTGCTTGAGTTGCTGTTCATGAAGCACGTGATTTGTTCATATGACCCAACTGATTAATGTGGGTCATTTCAGGACGCCAGTTCGTTCACATCAAAAGATTTGAGCCACTTACCTAAACGAGTTTGAACCATCATGTCAGAGAGATCGGATCTCAGCAAAAAAAAGAGACTTAAGGAATGAGGCCTGTAATGTGAATGTGGCCTAAAAGGAGGCGAAATATGTTACCAAGTAACTGGACTAGAAAGTTTTTTGTTGTTTTTTAATTTTTTTTTTTTTTTTACCCCATTTTCTCCCCAATTTAGTCGTTTCCAATTCCACCTACCACTTAGGACTCCCCAATCACACGATGCTACCAACACTAGGAGGGTGAAGGCAGCACAGGCTTCCTCTGAGACCTGTGAAACTGGCCACCGCTTCTTTTCTAACTGATGCTCACGCAACGTCACGGGACGGCCGAACGCGCTCGGAGGAAAGCGCCAACCGCCAGATCTGCTACATCAGCGAACAGACGCCTGTCCTGACTAGTATCACGTTGAGTGATGGGGGGAGAAGGGGGCCCATCCTACACACCCAGAGAGAGCGAGGCCAATTGTGCTCTCTTGGACTCCCGGCTACAGACGGCTGCAGCATCACCAGGGCTCGAACTCGTGATCTCCTGATGAACGCTTAGACGGTTGCACCACTCAGGAGCCTCCAGACAAGAAAGTCAACGTTTGCTGAGGTAACAGACACTCAGCATTCATCTGCTCATCGCACAGACATTAGATTAATAGATCTGCCTTTCTTAGTGTCAATTTCAAGCCACATGCTGCCTGTTATGAATTTGTGCTTTTATTAAGAGGCTTTTTGTTTTCTATTGTTTTTCTTTTTTGGGACCATGTGTGTCGACTGAGTTATGCATCCAGCATGTGGTAGCCTGTAGCCTTGAGGGGAAATTCCATCCCTCTAGGTTTTTGCTTTATTAAATTGGCAAGATGTACACAGAGCCACTCGTGGTGGTGTGAAATGGTCCATTCTCGAGTTTAAACTGTTCACAGTGGCAGTGACAGGAACCAGTGTCTGAAATGAATGCCTCTAAAAGCTACATCACCAAAAGCTTAGTACATGAAAGGTTAACATATTATACTGCATGATGCCCAAGGGTTTGCTTTATAACAGTTTCAAGATAAAAGACTGAAGATTTTGGTCTTTTTTATCATCTGTTCATGGCACAGAGGTACACGCAGGGCATTGGAAGGCAGAATAGTGTCTAAAAAACCTGTTTTCTCAGATTTACCACTATATATAATTATCAACATTACATATAAAAAAATATCCCTTCAGTGATTCAATGTCATTAAAAATGACACTAGATTTCAATTTAGAAAACTATTTAAAATGGCTTTATCTATGGTGTAGACATCATGACCTGTAGTTTCTATCAAGAAGTAAAGAAATGAGAGTCTGCAAGTTTATGTACAACAATCCATTTTACATTGTTCACATCTCATCTCACCCATTACGTTATGCAGAAAATTTGAAAGACTGGTGGAATTCTCCTTTAACAGGTCTATGTGGCACTGCCTTTTGGTAACAAGTCCGACTGAAATGCCCAACCCTAGTGAGAAGTATTCTTACCTCATTCCATTTGGGTTCTGTGGTGTATCTGTACACACGCGTCTTGGCTTTGTTCACAAAGAAGCCAAATGAGTCCACCTCCAATGTGCAATACAAATCTAAAGAGAGAGAACAGGGTCTGTTAGGACGGAGATGGAGAGATAACAGACAGACAGTCAGACAGACAGTCATTCAGCCAAATAGACAGACTCACTTAAGCTCTGCTTGAGTCCGGAGGCAGAATGGATGATTACATTCAGGAAACCATGCAGTCCAGGAGATTCATCTTCTGTAGGAGTAAAGACATTCTCACTTTTACTCATCTTTCATTTTTATCAACTCTTCATTCCTTAAATGGCCATGACTCACCGCTGCTCCAAACCTTTATTACATGCTTAGAATAACCAGTTCGCATTGTAGCCCATGTAGTTACTGACTAATATACCTGAGGGGGTAATAAGCCTGGGATTTTCTGGGGTTAAACTCCTAAGGACTGGTTTCCTGAACTCTGATTGAGGCTTTTCAATCTCTACTGACGTTACAGTCTAGACTTGGCTTAATACATGTCCACAAAAAAGGACCTAAGGCTTCATGTACGGATTAGCTTCTGATTCTCGTAACGACATACTTATATATTAGTTTCATATGAGCTACTGCATAATGAATAACAACTACTGAAAAGAAAGTCTCACAATTAATAACTGAATAACAAACTTGCCGTTTAAATAGTATGGGGGTGTTTCATGAGCGCTACAATAAACAGGTCAAATCAACGGGCCAAATGAATCTGTAGGTCAAATTAAAGGGTGGTTTGAGGTTTACTCTCAAGGAGCTTTGGGTAGCACACAGCACCTTCTACTCAGATTTGCACCGTTGATCTATTTAATCTAATAGGAAAGGCCTCAGGAATATGCTGGAGCACCTTCCTCACCTTCTTTGTTGATGGTGAGAGGGATGTGGTGGACAGTTTGGAGTTTCACACAGGAGTTGGTGAGCATCTGCAGCTCCATGGAGGTCAGAGAGAAGGTCTTAAAGCCTGGCAGAGGGAACAATGCAGTCACTGGTTTAGAAAAGCATGGAAATCGAGCACAGATTAATGGTGTGCTTATTAGACAGGGTCCCTTATCTTGTGAATACCACCACCACCATGCTTCACTGTTGGAATGATGTTCTTTTTTGTGGAAAAAAGTTCCCCATTCAAACATTATTCCCAAAGGCTTGGGGATCATGGGGCTTGGAATCATCAAGAGGGAATTAGGGTGGTATACTAGCTGCTGGCATGGTACTGGTAGTACTTACAAGGAAGGAAGCCCTGTCTAATCTGTGGTGAATGGAAATTGAGCACAGATTAATGGTGCGATTATTAGACAGGGTCCCCTTCCTTGTGAATACTACCACCACCATGTTTCACAGTTGGTATGATGCTCTTATTGTGGAAAAAAGTTCCACTTTCAAACATTATTCCTAAAGGCTTGGGGATCAAGGGGCTTGGGAATCATCAAGAGGGAGTTAGGTTGGTATAGCAGCTGCAGGCATGGCCACGTACATTTCTTCTGCTGTTCCCGTATCATGTCCTTCCACTCAGCACGCTCGTAGTCCGACGAGATCAGGAACATGTAGCTCTGAAATGAAGAAAGGAACAACAAGGAGGGGAAGAAAGGACAGAGAAGATTAATGACAGAAGACTCAAAGGTCACATTAACCTTTATGTCTCAACAGAGAAGAACGGCCTAAAACAGTTTTCTACCAAAGAAAGACTTAAAACAGGTTTGTATCAACGTGCCTTGAACAGATTTTTGTGAGATATACAGAAACTGGGGCGTTTCAACGACTGTCGGCCTGCAATTTGTGCAAAATGTAATAGTTTAAAGGAGGTTTTCTTGTGATGTTGCTATAACTCACCTTGCCATTCCTGTTGTGCACTCGGAGAGCCATGGTGGGGGAGGTCAGCAGCAGCAGGGATTCCTGTTCAGATAGCTTTTTCCGCAATCTGTCAATGACTTTTGACCCTTTGTTGGCTCTCTGAGGGGGAGTAAGAGCAGAGGATTTATGACTGTACTGTATAATTCCTGCAGAATTCTAGATGGCTGGAAAAATGTGCTACGATTACAGGGGAACATCCCCCTCCCTATTTTGTCTTTGGCTCTAATCTAAACACATTACTGAATGTTATATTTTGGCACTGGACTATGAGAATCAATGCATGTTTTCTATTGTACAAAGTAGATTTTTGTATTTTACTGTGATTTGTCTTAATGCACAGATTTTTATAACGCAGCAAAAATTAATTAAGGTAATTAACAGGACATAAATTAATAAAGTTTACGTTTTTACATTTCAAACAGCATACTTAGTGCTTCTTCCCATCTTTCTTAGAAGTCATATCTAAATTATGCCTTCTAAGAGTGAAGACGTCCGCTCTAAGGTACCTTCTCTCTCTGGATCTCACTCCTGAGGGAGGAAATCTTGATCTTAATGGCGTCCAGCTCTTCGTCTGGGACCTGCGGTATGGAGAGGGGCTCGGTCTCCTCGGCTGCCTGGAAAGTCAGATCTGACAGGGGGATGTACCACTTACAGTCGTACTGCTGGCTCTTCCTGGGAACAGAGAGAGAGAGAGAGAGAGAGATAGTGATGGGGAGAGAGAGAGAGAGAGATAGTGATGGGGAGAGAGAGAGAGAGAGGGGGAGAGAGAGAATAAAAGAGGGAGAGAGAGAGAGAGAGATAGTGATGGGGAGAGAGAAAGGGGGAAAGAGAGAATAAGAGAGGGAGAGAGAGTGTGTATAATGGGAACAGAGAGAGAGAGACAGAGAGACAGTGATGGGGAGAGAGAGAGGGAGAGTGAGTGCGAGTGAGTGCGATAGAGAGAGAGGGGGGGTAGTGATGGGGAGAGTGAGATTCGGGAGAGAGAGAGAGAGATAGTGATGGGGAGAGAGAGGGACAGCAAGAGAGAGAGATAGAGAGAGAGAGAGAGAGAGAGAGCAAGAGAGAGAGAGAGAGCAAGAGAGAGAGAGAGAGAGAGAGAGAGAGAGAGAGAGATAGTGATGGGGAGGGGGAGAGAGAGAGAGCAAGAGAGAGAGAGCGAGAGACAGAGAGAGAGCAAGAGAGAGAGAGATAGTGATGGGGAGAGAGAGAGAGAGAAAAAGAGAGAGCGAGAGCAAGAGAGAGAGAGAGCAAGAGAGAGAGAGAGAGAGAGATAGTGATGGGGAGAGAGAGAGAGAAAGAGAAAGCAAGAGCAAGAGAGAGAGAGAGAGAGAGAGAGTGATGGGGAGAGAGAGAGAGACAGAGAGAGCGAGAGCAAGAGAGAGAGAGAGAGAGAGAGAGAGAGAGAGAGAGAGAGATAGTGATGGGGAGAGAGAGAGAGATAAAGAGAGAGAGAGAGAGAGAGAGAGAAAGAGATGGAAGGATGAGAAGAAACAATCTAATACGCAGATAAAAATACACTTTGGAATCTAATAGGAGAGAAATGAGAGCAGAGATGTTGGTGTGGTGCTGTGCCCACATGTCTGAACTGATTCCAGTCTCGGTTTACAGACTAATGTGACTTTAGACCCAACATAGCGACTATGGATCATTTGTTCCACCCATACTTTCAGATAATCCATAACGATGCATTATTGGTATAAATAAAGTGTAAACACTTGGACGCTGTTTGAAGCTGTGCCATGTGCTGTCTAAGCTGTCCAAGTTCAGTTGGGGTTGCACTTGGATAGCAGTGATGAAAAAGGGATGAGAAGTTACCTGAGTAACTTACCTTTCTAACCTTTGTAAGATTAATGAACACTGCATTTTTACATTATACAGCGCTGCAAAGGGTCTCAACATCCCACCCAAACTATTTTTAATACTTTAAGAAACTTTATTTTTTATAAACTAAATAAGTGAAATACTATTGAGGCCTCCGTTCATGTTGCCTTCCTTGCACCTCTGAAGGCTCATCCACCAAACTTTACTTAATAAAGCAATTTAATAAACTTTAATAAACTTTACCTAATAAAACAGGGGATGATTGAAAGAGGAATCGAAAAGGAAATGGTTAGTACAAGTTGACGAGAGCATGTTAGCAACGGTCCCAAATGAATGACTTACCCTCCGATCTGCTTCTTGAGCTTGGCACAGAGCAGCAGGTCGGTGAAAAGGAAGACATGTCGCAGCTTCCTCGCTCCCTCCACCAGCTCCACCATGAAGCTGTCCTTCAGCAGCTGCCGGTTCTGCACCAGGACAAACACAACACATGCACTGACATCAAGCTGTATTGTTGTGGGAATTTATTCCGCACTGCTTTATCCGTGCTTGCATTTATCTACAGTGGTTGGTTAGTGTAGTGGGTAACACCTCTGCCTTGTAGACTGGGGTTCAATCCCACACCATGGCAAGCACAGTACACTATACCAATAAGAGTCCTTGGGCAAGACTCCTAACACCACCTTCACCCACCTGTGTAAAATGATCACCTTGTAAGTCGCTCTGGATATGAGCATCTGCCAAATGCCATAAACGTAAATCTACCCAAATGCCCAAAACATCTGCAGACAATAGACCGGTCTTTCAGTGCTGGCTCTGCGTGTAGACCTACTGTGAAGAGCAAGGCTGCTTTAGCAGGAGAGACATAAGGGGAAAGAAGATCATGATGATTCTAAGATAGTGGCCTGAGAATCCCAGACACCGTCTGTAAGAAGAACGAGACTTTCGTTTATCAAAGTATTTCCAAAATACCCAAGAAAGAGAACAGGAAAAATCAGGAAAGACATCTTTGCCAATGTGGCTTATGAAGATACACTGTTCTCTCACAAACCAGCGCGTGTCGTGTTCTTCTGTCGTCACGTTCTCTCGACCACTGCAAGGTAAAAGTTTAGTCCAGCGTTAGCTACGTATGTTAAGGTCTTTCTAGCCGCCAATGTAGATACAGATAAAACAAGAAAATTTCCATTCAAAAAAATTAGACAAGAAAGACAGACGGCTAGAAAGTCTAGAATAAAAAGAAAAAAATAATGGAAATAAAATACGCAGTCATTGCAGGCCACTGTCTCTTTGAGGCCCTTAGAATCATAATCTTCCTTCCCCTTACGTCTCTCCTGCTAAACCAGCCTTGCAAAGAGCAACTGGGGCTGTCGTGGGCTGGAGGTTAGGGAACCGGCCCTGTGACCGGAAGGTTGCCGGTTCGATCCCCAGAGCTGACGGCACATGACTGAGGTGCCCTTGAGCAAGACACCTAACCCCCAACTGCTCCCTGGGGGCTGTGGATAGGTCTGCCCACTGCTCTGGGCAAGTGTGTTCACTGCCCCCTAGTGTGTGTGTCTATTCACTAGTGTGTTTGTGTTTGTATGTGTATGTGGGTTAAATGCAGAGGTGGAATTTCCCCCTTTGTGGGATTAAAAAAGTATCACTTAACTTACTGTAGGTCTGAAACCAGAGCTAGTGTTAAGCGATGTTAAGGACTTTCTAGCTGTCTATCCTTCTGCCAAGGTGGAATGCAAATGCCTAAAATAATACAAAAACAAGAAAATCTCCATTATTAACATAGGCCTGAATGTCATGATCTACAGCTGGATACACAAGTACATGATGTGTCTGTCCTGTACAAAACAGTTTATTATACAGTTTTGCTTTGAGAGCCAAGGTGCAACACTATTAATAAGCAACGTTACACTTTCAGCCAGTTGAATACAGTCAAAGTCATTATAGGACTGGCTGTCCACTTAATGCATATCACAACTGGGGGTCAGGGGGCTGATAGTTATGCATGAAATTGGCCTTGGCCTTTGCTCAGGGTATGTGGAAGTGCAAGAATGCCGTAGTGATGCAAAACTATCAGCCCCCCTGACCCCCAGCTGTGATATGCATTAAGTGGACAGCCAGTCCTATAATGACTTTGACTGTATTCAACTGGCTGAAAGTGTAATCTTACTTTTTAATAGTGTTGCACCTTGGCTCTCAAAGCAAAACTGAATAATGAACTGTTTTTGACGTGTACAGGACAGACACATCATTTAAAGCCCACTAAAATCTCTGTACATGTACTTGTGCATCCAGCTGTAGATCATGATATTCAGGCCTATGGAAATAATGGAACGACGGAGGTTTTCTTGTTTTAATTTGTATTATATCTTGGCAGAACAATAGACAGCTAGAAAGTAACAGAGAGGGATGGGGATTCCGACCCAACCAGAAAGCTGACTGGCTTGTATTTTGAAGGGTGGCACTTTCTCTGAAGCAGACGTTCCCACTCATTTTCCAACCAATAAACGTTCTTCTCATCTGTAGCGTCTTTAGCACAGTATGTTGATATGCAGTGGCAAACCTGAGGTCTGTTAGAGCTGGGCCTTCAGTTCGGGCCATAAATGTCAAACCGTGGTCAAAACATGACAGACAACACGCCTCTAAGATGATGCTACCTTCTGCTAACATCCTTATGGCATTTTAGTAGTTTGTTAGCGCTAAGGCTTCCAGATGCCCTGAGTGAAGGCCAAGGCCTATTCCTCACTGTTCTTGCCTATTGGAGATAATTCTAAAGTGTTAGGGCTTCTCTTCAGCTCCTGAGGTCTTAACCAATAGGAGAGCTGCTCAGTTATGTTTACCTAGACACCACAGAGAAAAACAATTCCCGATTGGTCAATCAGACTCAGACTGCCGCCCCGGCTGTTTAAAGAATTTACCCTTTTGTTTCAAACCAAGATTTAACAATAAGGCAAGAGTAGAGCATGGAGTCAGTTTTGGGCCAAAAAGCTGCTGGAGCCTATCCCAGCAGTCATCGGACGGAAGGCAGGATACAGTCTGGACAGGTCAGCAGTCCATCGCAGGGCAGACAGACAGACACAGACAGTCACTCACACCTAGGGGCAGTGTAGCACATCCAATTGGCCTGACTGCATGTCTTTGGACTGTGGGGGGAAACCGGAGAACCCGGAGGAAACCCACGCAGACACGGGCAGACTCCACACAGAGAGGACCCCGGTCACCCGGCCGGGGAATCGAACCCAGGCCCCCCTCGCTGTGAGGATACTGTAAGGATATTTTTCCCAAGTTTCACATGGAATTTCACACATGAGGTACTGGTTTGTCACCCATGGGACGGTAAGGAGTTCACAATATAAACATTAAGAATAGAAAAGCAGAAAATCTTTACACGATAGAGATATTTTACAAATATTCCACACGGAGTGTTGATTATATTACACTCAGGAAATGGTACTGAATTCCACAGTATGCTCTGTAGGTTGTGGGGTCTAACTGGGGGTGGAGGGGGTTCTACTGGGAGCAGTGCTGGTTGTATAGTCTAACAGCAGCAGGAAGGAAGGGTCTGCAATAGCGCTCCTTCACACACTTGGGGTGAAGCAGCCGGTCAGTGAAGGAGCTGCCCAGTGCTGCCAGAGTCTCATGCATGGGGTGGGAGCTGTTCTCCAGCATGGATGCTAGTCTGGCTAACATCCTCCTGTCTCCCACCCCCTGCACTGGGTCTAGGGGGCTTCCCAGGACAGAGCTGACAACTTGTCCAAAATTTTTTGCAAATACAAACAATCAACTTTAACTCTTCAAAAACATTCCTACTCATTTTCACTCATTCCGGCATGAATGTATTGCTCGTTTTGCCCGTTTTTGCTTGAATTTGTTTAATTTGCATATTTTGCTGATGGATTTTTCTTTGATATCTTTCATTTTGCTTCTGACTTTTGTTGCTTTTTTTAACAGGGGGCGGGACTCAGAGGAAGGGCGTCCACCTGCTCTCTCTATTGATGAACTGATTATTTGTATTTGCAAAATATTTTGGACGTTTTGATCCTTAAGATTTTGTTTGTGGATTTATTTATTTGATGAGAAGCTTTTGGCACAAAATGAACTCCATAGTAGTGAGTTTATCACCATATACATTCAAATAAACATAAAAACATTTCTCTGTCCATATTTTTCCTGGACACCTTCACAGCCGCCACAGAGACTCGTTAATATCATCAATTACATCATGAGCTCAATTTACTGAGCACTGATTGGTCAAACCAGGAGCTGCTTTTTAACTACATATAATACTGGGCTTCCTCGAGGAGCGGCTTGGAGATGGGTAAACAAACACACTCACATCCAGAACATCACTGTTTATTATTTACATATAAAATCATGATTTATTAATATTCTACACATTTTGTTTATTCAAATATTAACACTTTTCTCAGCAAATAAACAGATTAAGACTAAGACTGTCTCACAGTACTGGGCTTCAGTAGAGTTTTAATTACAAGTAATATTCTGTTGGAAAAAACAGACACACATTTTTTTCAGCTCCCAGAAATCGTCAGTTCTTCTCTGAAGGCCTGGACACCCCAGAGAGTTCCTGTCTGTTGCTATGCAGTCATATCACTTCTATTCATATTCACAGCTTGCTGCATGCGAAGAGCGGGAATTCTGGATCCCCAGCAAAATAAAGAGGGTTATTAAGGACATTATGTCAACAAGGTAGGGCCGGGTCAGGGATTCCTCCTGGCACCCCTGTGCTGTAGAGCTAAGATGTTTCGACTGCTTGTCGTGAAGAACTTCACCATCAGGGGGCACTCTTGACATATTCCAACGCCAAGCCACCAGCCCTCAGGAAAGGGCACTAAAGCAGTGTCTGGGAGCCTTTGTGTAATTTTGAGATGAGAACATGTGGAGGACATTTTGAAAAAGGTAAACCCTGTCTGAGGATCATATGCTCGAGTAATGACGGGCCTGAGAGCAGAAGAGGCGGCTAAGGTGTGAAAACGCCAACCGGGGGGACGCACAGCCTGTGGCTACGGTTCACACGCCAGTGCTCCAGAAGCAACACGTCACCCCTGCAGTGGGGCAACAAAAGGTGACATCATGCAGAGTTCATCCAATCAGACACCTCTATCTGCCTCCCCAGCTCAGAAGTCACCCCCCACACTCTCTACACGCTGCCTCAGCGAAGGTCCCCTCCTCATCAGCACAATAATAGAGCGCTGCCGCCCTGCTGAATCACACAGTGGCTTCTGGGGCAGCATGTGCATGCATATATGTATGCGTATGCGTCCGTGTCTGTGTGTCTGAGGCCGTCCCGGAGTCGCGCGCGCCACTCCAAAATGAGAACACCCAGCACGGCAGCGATGTAGCTCCAGCACAAAAGCGCGATGGCCTGATTTCGGCTGAGCTCCCCGCCAACACAACAAGACAGCGCTGCTCCAAACGGCACCGTTCACGTCCACGGAGGACGAATGGCTGAGAGTCAACGGGCTCATGCATCCGTCTAACCACACAATTAAAATGAACTGTGGTCGCTCAAATGTTCAGAGGGGACCTTAAGCTCTTTTCACCCAGCTCAGCATTTCTGAGTCACGCAAAGGCCTCTGCACTACTGCCTCACTAGTACTGTCCTTGATGGTAAGACCAGATGATAATGGTGACAATTAAAACTGACTCTTCAAGCTTCGTGCGGGAACAGTAAAACAAAACGCTTCATGATGTTTATGTATTTCTGGAGTTAAAACAGAGGAAAAACTCCGGCAGCGCCACAAAAAAAAAAGTTTAAATTATGAGTACTATGATTTTTAGGCCTCATCAATGATCTCTATATATCTATATATAATGATAATTATCAGACCCGCACGAGTGACTGAATCACTTGTCAGGTACGGAGAGTTTAACTGAACTGGACACTGAATTCATTAAAGGAGTCTTGAGTTTGACTTGAGTTTTTTTCTTTGTATTTATTAAAAAATAAGAAGAATTATAATAATAATAATAATAATAATGCTCATAGCAACAATATTATTATTGTTGTTGTTATTATCATCATTATTATTTTATTTTAATATTTTATTACAGCGGTTTTATTTGACGTTCATTCTTTTACTGTTCTAGTAAATCATTCGACAACATTTCAGTTCTCTTACTGCTGGTTCTTTTACTTAATCTGTTCTCTTAATGTGTTTTAAGTACATATTTTATTGCTACTTTATGCCTCTTTCCTGTTATTGTTTTGCTGTTATTTCTATTTATTTATTTTTTTTTTTATCGAGGAGCCTTCGTTCGTTTCAGTCGGTCAATTTCATTTCAACTTTTTCTATCCCTTGTAATTTGCTCAGCTACACTGTCAAACATTAGAGGTCAGTTCAACTTAAACTGATTTAGTAATGGATCACGTGGCTTTTCTTGGGTTGAGTCAACTTGGACACCAGAGTTCACACAACTCAAAGGTCTTAGTTGAGTCAAAAATTCTCCCGGCTGCTGTTTCTAGATCTGCGTCTCGGTTAGAGAAACTAAACTGAATGTGGTTTTACTCGGTTTCCCCACTAGCTGGCGCTCCTTCTGTCACACAGTCCCATCGGGCTTATTCTCCTCTCGGGTTTCCGGATAATAGACCGCTGTGGTATTGCTGGGATTCCTGATGTTGGGATGAATTATTACACAGCTGCACCACATGAGACGACGTCACGCTTCAAAGTCAAAACAACAGATATTTTCTCCAGTTTTAAACATTTGTAGACACAAAATCTGAGCTGCTTCACGTGTTCCCGAGTGGCGCGGTGGACTGAGCCGTCTCCCCAACAGGAGGTCGTGAGTTTGAGCCCCAGCGATGCCACAGCCATACATAAGTGTGTGGATGGAGAGAGTCCTGGCTGGTGAGGAAGGTGAGTATAAAAAACAACTTCATCTTATTTACATAACTGAGACGCAGAACTAAAAGCATTAAGAGAACTTTTGACTTAACTAAGAAATTTGAGTTGTGTGTCCTCAAGTTGAGTCAACTCAAGAAAAGCCATGTGATCAGTTACCGTATCATTTTCAGTTTTCTGACCTCCAAATGTTCACAGTGTACATTGCAATTGAAGGTCGACCTCCGAGTCAAAATAAAGGTTGACTGGTATATTGATTGATAAATCGAATTAAATGAAATAAATTAGGCTGTCTTCATAATTAAGCTGGCTTGATAAAGCTACTTCACTGTTCTTCGCTTTATTATTCTCCATATTTTCGTACCACAGTTTTCGAGCCAGGACCACGAATCAATGGGAATAGTGCACGTCTGCTCTTGCGGCTGATCGCACATGCAGTTTCCGTAAAGTGTTCGTTCAAGTTTCCTTCCCCCTCAGGAAATGAATGGCGGAATGTTTAGGAAATTAACAAGTCACAAATGATGACATTAAGGAAGTCTCTCTCTCTCACACACACACACACACACACACACACACACACACACCTGGGATACCATAGCAATCTTATCAACCACTTAGGATAACATAGCAACACCTTAACCACCACCTGGGATACCATATCACTATCCCTGCCCAAAGAAAACCATGCATCTCAATTTTTGCCGATTTTTCTACATCACATGAACACACCAGCTGTCCTTCACACTGGGTGACAATTTCACGAAGAATGGACCAACGGAAATGCTCTGAAATCACTCTTTCCATTGACTGACATTGCAAGATAAGAGTGCTTTTTGCCTTCTCCTGGGACGTTACTATGCTGAAGATGTTTTTCTTTGGACAGTGATATGTTGTAAATATCCCGGCCATATACATTCCGGATCAGTGCATTCCTAACTCACACCATCCTTCCACCAATGCAGCTGCTCTTTCCTCCCAGTGATATCACCCAATAAGCCAATATCATCCTGCTTTCTGAAAGAAGATTCTGAGATTAAAATCAGTTAATCCCAAACTCCCCGCAGCCAGACCCAGCCCCCACGTTCTTAACGCAGAGAAAGATAAAGCAACCAGCCCACATTTTATGGAAGTAATGACATCATCGGGTATGTGACAAAAAAAAGGTGGTTCAGACAGCCTGATGTCAGATGACTTGGGCCTCTGAGGGGGGCGACGCGCAGAAATAAGGCTTATTATGCACGCCTCTCTCAGTGGGAATCCACCCTGGCCTCCCAGAGCCGGTTTAAAAGCTCTTGAGCTCCCAGTAAGAGCTCCAGCCCAAACACAGGAGCCCCCACATCTGTGTACCTACTTTTACTTTGATTAGGCCTCTTAAACCGGGATTTCAAGACACTTACTGACCGCTCTGATCTGAAGCAAAAGCCAGAAGCAGATAGGTGTAAATCCAGGAGAATTCCGGGTATTTTCATCTGCAGCTTTTCATTTCTGTTCCACTGTTAAATAATCAGGGAAAGAGAGTGAACAGTATAAAATACTGAATCTCGACTGACTGTCAGTGCCAGCCACTTCAACTTCAAGAGTATTTTTATTGTTTACTTAATATGGAAGGGGCACATCAACAAACCAGGACCGCCGTAGAGCAAATATATATGAAAAAAAAAAACAATAAAATGCATTAAAAATAAAATGTGAATTTTTTTAAATTAAAATTCAAACGTAATTATTAGTAATGGGTATTAGGAGCTCGCCAGTTAGCTCGCAAACATCACAGCTGCAGTTACTGATGATTTATGCAAAAGTCCTGCTTTATCTGGCTGGCTAAACTCACACAGTCCCAGCTGTACAATGAAAGAGGTTGCACTCTGAAGTTTGGTCGGGTCTTTTAGAACTTTAGCCTGCAAGCGTCTCTAGCATCTTGTCCCTGGTTAATATAGCTTACAATATAAGAAGGTGATTCACTCAAAAACACTGCTTTATCTGGGTAGCTAGCCTTTTTCCCACAATTCGGCACCAGAATGGAGGAATTATTTGTCACCTTTTAATTCTTTTAGTTCAGTCCTGGTCACACAACATTTCACAAGAAACTGCAAATGTGTAGCGCAGGGGTCGGCAAGCCAAATGTTAGATTAAGTGACCCTTATTAGTCCCACAACGGGGAAATTTCACCTCCGCATTTAACCCATCTGTGAAGTGAAACACCACATACACACTAGTGAGCACACACACACTAGGGGGCAGTGAGCACACTTGCCCAGAGCGGTGGGCAAGCACCCGGGGAGCAGTTGGGGGTTAGGTGTCTTGCTCAAGGACACCTCAGTCATGTGCTGTCGGCTCTGGGGATCGAACCGGCGACCTTCTGGTCACAAGGCTGGATCCCTAACCTCCAGCCCACGACTGCCCCCAAGGACTGCCCCCAAGGACTGCCCCCAAGGACTGCCCCCAAGGACTGCCCCCAAGGACTGCCCCCAAGGACTGCCCCCAAGGACTGCCCCCAAGGACTGCCCCCAAGGACTGCACCAATGGTTAAGGAGCCATTTCACCAAAAATCAATCTGCCTTGGATGCCACAGCATTTCATGTCCATTTTATTGAAGTAGCATTTTACCATCTTGGCTGTAAATGTGTCTCAGTATGTGTTAATGCACTAGTAAAGGCTAAAAAAGAGAATATAAACAAAAACGCAGATTCACTTTGCTCTGCTCTGCTTTAAGCTTCAGCTCAGCCACAGCCGCTTTTCTCACATCTCCAGCAGGAAACTTCTCCTCAAAACTAGAGCAGGTTCTTGTAAAATGTCTCTCAATGTTTGACTTTTACGAGGCTGAAGTTGCTTCTCATTCTCCGGTTTCTTGTTCGAATTTTACCGTTCCACCTTAAATGGGGCCTGGCGCGCTGAATGTAACTGCTGCATCATTTAAGGCGGAACGGGAAAATTCAAAAGAGAAGCCGAGTTCAGCTTCGTAGCTTTTTAGCGCTTGACAGTTTCATGTTGCAGATTAAACGTATCAGGAAACCAGCTGGAAAGGTTAGAAGTCCATTCGTCTCCGAATGATCAATGTTAGCTACTAGGTAGGTGTTGTCTGCGTCGCTCTGGTGGGCGTCGACTCCTACCTGAGGGGTGGAGGGTGGGGGGTGTCTGCAACTTGACTGACAGAAGGCAGACACAAACAAATATGCTCTAAATGCATGTTATGTTCTCTGCTCTGATACAGGAATAAACGCACTGAACACTGCACCCCTAAGTAAACGTGCACTTATAGTTGTAGGCAAAAGTTTTGGCACCCATGGTTAAATGACACGATGCCTTGATTTTCTAAGTGAAAATAAATCAACATCAGCTTCAACTGAGAACACACTTGTGCACATTTGGAGGCACAATTACTGTTTTTTCGCTGAATTTAACAGAAAATGAAACCATCAAATGCAGCCTGGGCAAAATGATGGCACATGTTTCCGATATAAATAGAAATTTGCAGAAAAATGTCATTTGTACTCTGTTGGCTATTCAAACATTTGCATGTGACTGTACTTACAGTGATGTATATTAAGATTAAGAGACCCACAATGGGGAAATTTCACCTCCGCATTTAACCCATCCATGAAGTGAAACACCACATACACACTAGTGAGCACACACACACTAGGGGGCAGTGAGCACACTTGCCCGGAGCGGTGGGCAGCCCAATCCGCAGCACCCGGGGGTTAGGTGTCTTGTTCAAGGACACCTCAGTCACGGACTGTCGGCTCTGGGGATCGAACCGGCGACCTTCTGGTCACGAGGCTGGATCCCTAACCTCCAGCCCACAACTGCCCCATTATATCAGTTCTGCTTTGGATGCTTACTTTATGTTAACCCCCAACTTGGCCAGAACCAATTCATTACACCACTATTATCAGAGAATGAGACAAACAAAGTGCTGTCTATACAAAACCCACAAAGAGAGATGACTGGGAAGTGTAAACTATAGAGTGTGATAGAACAAGACAATGTTCAGGAGCAAATAAGCAGATACTTACCCACAAGCACAGACACACAAACAATACCAACGCTGCCTTGGTCCTGGCCATTGTTCCTCAGACAGTGCAACTGTAATTTATTCCAGGCCTTTTTCTAATGCGAACATGACGCCCTCTTTTTTTGCGCTCCTAAAGAGGAGATGCTCATCAAACCAACTGTCTCTGCACATCAGATGACATTTTCCTACAGCCTGCCTCTGGCACAAATGTGACAATGGCAATCTCTCATAATCGCTGACTACAAGCACTCTTTAACTATCGAGCCACTGAAACAAAAAAATACAACACCAATCAGCAGCTTCACAGCCAGCATCCATATGCAGGCACCTGTGTGCATTTGAGGTG
Source organism: Pygocentrus nattereri (assembly GCF_015220715.1). Classification (NCBI taxonomy): domain Eukaryota; kingdom Metazoa; phylum Chordata; class Actinopteri; order Characiformes; family Serrasalmidae; genus Pygocentrus; species Pygocentrus nattereri. The sequence continues at coordinate 4,433,186 of NC_051226.1, forward strand.
TTGTGTGGAAGTCCTAGCAGGCCCTGAACTAAAAATATACAATCTGGTGAAGTTAATCATCCAGATTTGGATGTAGCTTAGTCATCCAGTATGTGCCAAGGAATTATTAACTAGCCTTTGAAGACATAAACTGAGTATCTGAGTAAATGTAATTAGTTTCTGTACTTTAGTATTTTTGGTGTATCTGTACTGAAGTTTCTCCGTTCTGGGCGACTTTTTCCTTTCACTCCACTACATTTCAGAGTCTAATATCCGACTTTTTCCTCCTACATTTTGAGAAATCTGTCGTTCCTTTTGGTTTCTGTGTGTATAAAAACGTCACATGTCAAAACGAAAGAAGCGCAAAGCCAGAGCACCAATCAGGGCCCAGCGGTCACTTTGTTTAGAGCTGGTTTTGACCTGTTGGTCATACCGACCCAGTGCAGCACGCGGTTCAACGTCAGCGCAGCAGCGTAAAACTTTGGGAGAGTCTGTTCAACATAAATGATGAACTAACCTAACTTTGTGTAAATAGAGCTCAATATAGAAATATGTCCACATATGCAGTCGAGACTGACGCGGCTTTTTTCTGAATTTCTACAAACACCATTTCATTTTATAGTAAATGAGTTTGGGCTGGTTTATGTTTATGAACAGACGCCTACAGATCAACACAGTAAAGGAGCTCATCTGTGATCCTGAGTTTAAAGCCAGTTTTTATTCAACTTAAACTTGGAACTAAGTTGTAAATAAATCTGAAACTGAAACTTTGCTTGTGTGTAAAAAGTGATTTCAGAGCCACTCGGTTCTCCCTGATGGAAACTGTTTACCTTCAGTGTTTTGTGCTTCTGATCATTTTAATAGACGTCAGCGTCACTAATTAATGACGTTCTATTAAAAGACTGGTTTACCAAGAGAGACGCTGGAGGACTTTCACCTGAAATGAGTTCATGAAGCCAGTCTGGTTATAAAAATGATAACAGGACCAGATCAGAGCCAGAATTCCTCTTTTAGTACTTTTACTTTATACTTAAGTACATTTGAAGGTAAATACTTTAGTACTTTTACTCAAGTGGAGGTCTAAAGGGAGGAACTTCTACTTTTACTGGAGGAATATTTTACCTTGGGTGTCTCGACTTTAACTCAGTTACATGATTTGTGTACTTCGTCCAGCTCTGTCACAAATGCTGAAAAGAATTCTTGCTTCATCTTAAAGGGCCCATAATAATCAAAACTGAACTTCTCTCACTTCTTTGAAAAAGAAAGGAGTTGTGATGTAAAATGCAAACACTCCTTAAGTTTGTTTGTGGTGTCATGGGAGCCAAATCATTTACACATACCCGCACCCATACACACTGCCCATTCACATTGAAGTTACAAAGAGTGTTTAAGCACTCTTTAAGACTTTTTTGTTTGTTTTTAAAAGCACAATACATGCCAGCCAATCAGAACAGAGCTCATTTACATATATGAGTCCTAAAGGAACGTGATAATCAAAACAGCCTTTAAGTTCGAAGGGATAAAGAGAGGAAAATGTGATGGAAAAAAAAAATTATGACCATTTTTGGTACATACATACATTATAAGTGGATATAAGTGGACCTTAGTAGGTCTACTCTGTGTTCTTCTACGCCAAAAACAATCATAATTCACTGTATCGTGACCATTGTCCAACCTCTTTTTATCCTTTAAACAGGTGGTTTTGTGTTACTGTGCCTTTAAGACTGATATATGTAAATGAGGTCAGTGTTACTACCGGACTGAGAATCATCCACCAGCCAAAAATATCCAGCCAACAGCGTCCTGTGACCACTGATGAAGGACCAGAGGATGACCAACACAAACTGTGCAGCAGCAGATGAGCTGTCGTCTCTGACTTTACATCTACAAGGTGGACCGACAAGGTAGGAGTGTCTAATAGAGTGGACAGTGAGTGGACACAGTGTTTAAAAACTCCAGCAGCACTGCTGTGTCTGATCCACTCACACCAGCACAACACACACTAACACACCACCACCACGTCAGTGTTACTGCAGTGCTGAGATCCACCACCCAAATAGTACCTGCTCTGTGAGGGTCCATGGGGGTCCTGACCACTGAAGAACAGGGTAACAGAGTATCAGAGAAACAGATGGACTACAGTCTGTAACTGTAGAACTACAAAGTGCACCTACAGTATCTCACAAAAGTGAGTGCACCCCTCACAAAATAAATATTATTAATTTATTATTATTTATTAATTATTATTAAAATAAAATTTCTGCAAATTTTATGATGTCTTTTCATGGGACGACACTGTAGAAATGAAACTTGGGTATAACTTCAAGTGGTCAGTGTGCAGCTTGTTCAGCAGTGCAGATTTAGTGGCCTCTGAAAAGAACAACACACAGACATTAACGTCTAAATAGCTGGCAGCACAAGTGAGTCCACCTCACAGTGAACGTGTCCAAATTGTGCTTTGAGGGGATCACGCTCTGCTTCAGAAGGTCACAGCACATGTTGGAATTCATGTTTCCCTCATTGAACTGCCGCTTCCCAGTGCCGACAGCACTCATGCAGCCCCAGACCGTGATGCTACCACCACCATGCTTGACCGTAGGCAACAGACAGTTGCCTTGGTACTCCTCACCAGGGCGCCGCAACACATGCTGGACACCATCTGAGCCAAACAAGTTTATCTTGGTCTCATCAGACCACAGGACATGGTTCCAGTAATCCATGTTCTTGGACTGCTCGTCTTCAGCAAACTGTTTCTGGGCTTTCTTGGGCGTCAGCTTCAGAAGAGGCGTCCTTCTGGGACGACGGCCATGCAGACTGAGTTGATGCATTGTGCGGCGTATGGTCTGAGCACTGTCAGGCTGACCTCCCACTTCTTCAACCTCTGCAGCAATACTAGCTGCACTCATGTGTCTATTCTTTGAAGGCAACATCTGGATATGACGCTGAACACGTGGACACAACTTCTTCGGTCGACCCTGGTGAGGCCTGTTCTGAGTGGAACCTGTCCTGGAAAACCGCTGTATGACCTTAGCCACCGTGCTATAGCTCAGTTTCAGGGTGTTAGCAGTCTTCTTATAGCCTAGGCTTCTTTGTGGAGAGCAACAATTCCACTTCTCACATCCTCAGAGATTCTTTGCCATGAGGTGCCATGTTGAATATCCAGTGGCCAGTGTGAGTGAATTGTACCCAAAACACCAAATTTAACAGCCCTGCTCCCCGTTCACACCTGGAACCCTGTAACTCTAACGAGTCACACGACACCAGGGAGGGACGACGACACAACTGGGCACAATCTGGACACGTTCACTGTGAGGTGGACTCACTTGTGCTGCCAGCTATTTAGACGTTAATGTCTGTGTGTTGTTCTTTTCAGAGGCCAGTAAATCTGCACTGCTATACAAGCTGCACACTGACCACTTTAAGTTACAGCCAAGTTTCATTTCTATAGTGTCGTCCCATGAAGAGATATCATAAGATATTTGCAGAAATGTGAGGGGTGCACTCACTTTTGTGAGATACTGTATACAGTAAGTGGAGTTGATCAACTGGACAATGAACGTAGAAACAAGGAGGTGGTCATTATGTTAGATTGGTGCACATCATGCTTATCTCTGCGCTTTGGAATTAATTCTTGAAATGTGTTCATATACGGGCCGTTTTTGTACGCTTTCATGGTGTGTAAAATCTATGTGGACATGTACACATTCTGACACTGAGCCTGGGCGTAAAATGGATTTAACGCTTTTCTCGAGAGCTTTTTATTTTGTTTGCACGGCCAAAGCAAAGCTCCGCGGGGGTGTGTATACGTGGGCAGTGAGTGTAGAAGCATATTAATGCGTGTGCATGTAGGATTTGTGATGTGTCTGTGCGTGTGAATGCCCACACACTGTGTAGTTGGAGTGTATAAGTGCATGTGAAGGCTTGTGTGTATGTATGTAGTAGTACTCAGTGCGATGTGCGTAAGTGACCCCACACTGTGCAGCGTTCACCCATATCCCACAGGCAAAGAGAAGCTGGAGCTGCTTCAGAAACACGCAGCGCTATTTGCATTTTAATTAAGTAGCTTCTGTCCGGCCCCTCCTCCCATCTGCCCAGTATGGGTCTCCGGGGTCCGGCCCAGTCCCTGCTCCGCACATCAGCTGGTATAGAACACATTACTCCAGTACTGGCAGCTATTCACTGCCTAGCTGCTTCAAAAAACAAACATCTTTTTTATTGTTTTCTGCACTTTGTCATGTTTGTAACTGACGTCTAATTATTGTGTTAATAACATCCCATGTTCTTCTGCTACTGCAGCACCAACATTTTCCCCTGAGTGTGGATAAATCCTTCCATCCATCCATCCGTCCATCCATCCATCCATCCATCCATCCATCCATCCATCCATCCATCCATCCACACTCGTATGCAACATAACATTATGACCACCTCCTTGATTTTGCTCTCAGAGACCAGGTACTATTTGGGTGGTGGATCATTCTCAGCACTGCAGTAACAGTGACGTGGTGGTGTTGTGCTGGTATGAGTGGATCAGACACAGCAGTGTTGCTGGAGTTTTAAACACTGTGTCCACTCACTGTCCACTCTGTTAGACACTCCTACCTTGTCAGTCCACCTTGTAGATGTAAAGTCAGAGACGACAGCTCATCTGCTACTGCACAGTTTGTGTTGGTCATCCTCTAGACCTTCATCAGTGGTCACAGGACGCTGTTGGCTGGATATTTTTGGTTCGGGTTATTCTCAGTCCAGCAGTGACACTGAGGTGTTTAAAAACTCCAGCAGCACTGCTGTGTCTGATCCACTCTGACCAGCGCAACACACACCAACACACCACCACCATGTCAGTGTTACTGCAGCGCTGAGAATGACTCACCACCCAAATAGTACCTGCTCTGTGAGGGTCCATGGGGGTCCTGACCACTGAAGAACAGGGTAACAGAGTATCAGAGAAACAGATGGACTACAGTCTGTAACTGTAGAACTACAAAGACCAGCTATACAGTAAGTGGAGCTGATAAGATGGACAATGAGTGTAGAAACGAGGAGGTGGTCAGAATGTTATGACCTGATTGGTGTTTATGATTATAGAGCTTAGTTGTTTTAGACTTAAATTACCTGGAAGCCACTAGCCAGGTGGTCTTCTGCAGGGGGGAAAATGAACATGGGACATAGTGTTGTATATACACACATGCAACACTTCTGCCCATTTATAAGCACTATTACTGCATCATATTTAAGTTTCTTCTCTCAAAATGTGACATTTGACTAGGGGTATTCACACGACTGCAGTTGCAGCACACAGCTCAGTTCATACAGCACACAATACCTGCTTAGCTTGCTGTTTGTTCTCTATACTGGCTCTGCACTTTTTCCTCTGAATACTTGCAAAGCCATACAGGACAGACACTACGGCACTATGGCCAGCAGAGCCACAAGGCAGTAGAGGAACGGTCTCTCTTCACCAAAGCCCTTGTAACTCTTGTCTTGTAAAAAGCACAGAGGAGAAATCTGCTACAAGCACTTTTCCCAGGAATCTTAAACAAGAGAATAAAGACGATAATGAGGTCCACAACAACCCCAAGATTTCCATCAGCTCCTTTCATGTACACAACATCAATATTTGATGATCAGTGTGGTCTGTCCGCCAGAGACCCCACAGGGGTCTGAGATTGTGTGTTTGCGTATGAGGGAGGAGCCACCTCCTCGTGAGATGGCCGTCTCATGAATAATAAACACGAGGAGGCGGCTTGTTAAGGCACATTACTTGCAAACCCTCACTCGCCGTCAATCATACAGTAGCAATTCATATGACACTCACAGCAGGCCAGACTGCAGGAACAGGGGGGTCTACGTGGATGGAATTAAGATAGACATTTGTGTGTGTGTGTGTGTGTGTGTGTGTGTGTGTGTGTATACATACGTGTAATGTCTGTATGTGTTTGTTTTTGTACATCATCAGGACAAACATGTCCTGTCTTTGTAGGAAAACAAGGCAACAAGGACACATGGTGTCAATGAGTTGAAGCACCACTTTCACAAAGCAACAGAAGTGTCTTGATAGCCAGACTGGAAAAGGCCAAGCAGAGAACGAAGAGAAAAAGATTTTCACTCCTGCACTACACTCACCTCGCCCTTTTTCACTGTCATGGACTGGCGGCGCGGTGTGCTTTCCTCATTGATGCTAGACAGGAAGTTCTGAGAGATACGCAGAGCATCCTGGAGAAGGGGGTGGTCCGGGTGACTGGAGGGGGTGTGCTTCAGTAGGTCCTGTAACACAAATGTATACACAGATATCTCCTTCAGAATAAATTTTAAATGGGTCTTATAAACGTGGGAAAAATATATGTAGTATTAACACCTTATGGACCATATGCACAACAAAATAAGACTGCATGGACAAAAGTATTGGGACACCTACACAAGCTTTTATGACATCACTTTCCAAATCCATAGGCATTAATATTGAGTATTTGATAATATTGAGTAATATTGATAATATTTGCAGCTACAATAGCCTCCAGTCTTCTGGGAAGCTTTCTACAAGATTTTGGAGAGTGTCTGTGGGAATTTCTACCCATTCATCCAGAAGAGCAATTGCGAGGTCAAACGCTGAGGTTGGACGAGAGGGTCTGTCTCACAATCTCTGTTCTAGTTCATTCCAAAGGCGTTTGATGGGGTTGAGGTCAGGACTCTGTGAGGGCTAGTCAAGTTCTTCCACACCAAACCCATCCAGCCAGGCCTTTATGGACCTTGCTTTGTGCACTGGTGCTCAGTCATGCTGGAACAGAATAGGTTCTTCCCCAAAGCTGGAAGTATAGAATTGCCCAAAAAGTCTTGGTCTGCTGAAGCATTAAGATTTCCCTTTAAAGGAACTAAGAGCCTCGACCCACCCCTGAAAAATAACCCCATATTATTATCCCTCCTCCACCAAACTTTACAGCTGGCACAATGCAGTCAGGCAGGTAACGTTCTCCTGGCATTCACCAAACTCATCCATCAGACTGACAGGTAGAGAAGCATGATTTGTCAATTTGTCACTGCTCCAGAGTCCAGTGTCGACGTGCTTTACACCACCCTCCCGATAGTCACTGTGTGTTTCAGCACTCCCCGTCCCCACTCTGTGAGTTTGTGCTGCTTTGTGGCTGAGCTGTTGTTGCTTCAAGGTGCTTCCTTTTCACAACCATAGCACTTACAATCGACAGGGGCAGATGTAGCAGGACACAAACTTCACAGAATGACTTGCGGCAGAGGTGGCATCCCCTGACTGTGCCACGTTTAAAGTCACTGAGCTCATCAGTACGACCCATTCTACTGCCAGTGTTTGTCTATGGAGGCTGCAAGGCTATGCGCATCATTTTATCCACCTGTTAGCAATGAGTGTGGCTGAAACACCTCAACTCAATAATTAGGTGGGGTGTCACAATACTTTTGTCCATACAGTGTATATGAAAGACACTTACATGCAAAACTAGTGTGCTTCTGGTCACTCTGTCCACAGGCTTATAAAGGAGAGCTGAAAGAGGACAGAACAGACAGCAAGACACTGATTACTCAGCAGGTCAGCTCTTCTTACTGCAGACTGTTACAACTCCGCTTAAAGCTACAAACATTTTTTGGGGCTAAATCTATGTCTATATATATATATATATATATATATATATATATATATATATATATATATATATATATATATATATATATATATATATATATATATATATATATAGACTTCCAAAACAAGATATAATAGCTCTTACTTTCCAGCGAGTACTTGGCTGTCTGGTCTTTGCACTCCTTGGTACTTCGGACCTTCAGGTTCTAAAGAGACAAAACAAACACAAGTCATCCTCACTACTAATACATAATAATATCACAATAGCATTTGAGCTTCTTATGAAAGGTGCATTGATCTGATATCTGAGTGTCCTCATGCTGTCCAGACCTGGGCTGCTGCAGGTCAAATTCACAATGCAAAAGGAAATCCTGCTGACCCACTGCTGACCCCTTGCGCATGGTTTACCAGTCAAAGACATCATTACATAGACCATTACATCCACGAATAACCAAAGCCTAAGGCTCATTGCACTGAATCGTCATTAGCTTAGATTGTTTGCACTGCTACCGGGACAAAGATCAATAAACAATACCATAATAAAGTCAAGGTCAAGGTCAAATCAAGCATTTTCAACATGCAAAATGAACTGTAAATTGCTAGCAGTGCTTGTTGTAGGCACCGAACAAGAAGAATTTTATTTTAACCACTGATTTAAATAACATTTACGTCGATTTTTGTTTATTTATTTTAGAAGAACCCTCACGACATTCTAAAGCACTGTTTAAGCTGGATCAGTTTCACCACAGGAGTGGAATTTGTTGGTTTGGCTGGCCAAATGATACAAGACACAGTGTCTCCAAAGTTACACAGACAGCCCAGACTGAAAAGTTCATAGCTTGGATGTTCACGCCAGCATGTGCTGGAAAAGCACTGCAGACGTCGTACAGCAGATTCATACTGGATTAAAATCTCTCCACAATTATTACAGTCAGACTGTAAAACTACACACTGCAGATTCATACTGGATTAAAATCGCTCCACAATTATTACAGTCAGACTGTAAAACTACACACACTGCAGATTCATACTGGATTAAAATCGCTCCACAATTATTACAGTCAGACTGTAAAACTACACACTGCAGATTCATACTGGATTAAAATCACTCCACAATTATTACCGTCAGACTGTAAAACTACACACACTGCAGATTCATACTGGATTAAAATCACTCCACAATTATTACAGTCAGACTGTAAAACTACACACTGCAGATTCATACTGGATTAAAATCACTCCACAATTATTACCGTCAGACTGTAAAACTACACACACTGCAGATTCATACTGGATTAAAATCACTCCACAATTATTACAGTCAGACTGTAAAACTACACACACTGCAGATTCATACTGGATTAAAATCACTCCACAATTATTACAGTCAGACTGTAAAACTACACACACTGCAGATTCATACTGGATTAAAATCACTCCACAATTATTACAGTCAGACTGTAAAACTACACACACACTGCAGATTCATACTGGATTAAAATCACTCCACAATTATTACAGTCAGACTGTAAAACTACACACGCTGCAGATTCATACTGGATTAAAATCACTCCACAATTATTACCGTCAGACTGTAAAACTACACACACTGCAGATTCATACTGGATTAAAACCACTCCACAATTATTACAGTCAGACTGTAAAACTACACACTGCAGATTCATACTGGATTAAAATCACTCCACAATTATTACCGGCAGACTGCAAAACTACACACTGCAGATTCATACTGGATTAAAATCACTCCACAATTATTACAGTCAGACTGTAAAACTACACACTGCAGATTCATACTGGATTAAAATCACTCCACAATTATTAGAGTCAGACTGTAAAACTACACACTGCAGATTCATACTGGATTAAAATCACTCCACAATTATTACAGTCAGACCGTAAAACTACACACACTGCAGATTCATACTGGATTAAAATCACTCCACAATTATTACAGTCAGACAGTAAAACTATACACTGCAGATTCATACTGGATTAAAATCTCTCCACAATTATTACAGTCAGACTGTAAAACTACACACACTGCAGATTCATACTGGATTAAAATCACTCCACAATTATTACAGTCAGACTGTAAAACTACACACTGCAGATTCATACTGGATTAAAATCACTCCACAATTATTACAGTCAGACTGTAAAACTACACACACTGCAGATTCATACTGGATTAAAATCACTCCACAATTATTACAGTCAGACTGTAAAACTACACACTGCAGATTCATACTGGATTAAAATCGCTCCACAATTATTACAGTCAGACTGTAAAACTACACACTGCAGATTCATACTGGATTAAAATCGCTCCACAATTATTACAGTCAGACTGTAAAACTACACACTGCAGATTCATACTGGATTAAAATCACTCCACAATTATTACAGTCAGACAGTAAAACTACACACTGCAGATTCATACTGGATTAAAATCTCTCCACAAGTATTACAGTCAGACCGTAAAACTACACACACTGCAGATTCATACTGGATTAAAATCACTCCACAATTATTACAGTCAGACTGTAAAACTACACACTGCAGATTCATACTGGATTAAAATCACTCCACAATTATTACAGTCAGACTGTAAAACTACACACACTGCAGATTCATACTGGATTAAAATCACTCCACAATTATTACAGTCAGACAGTAAAACTACACACACTGCAGATTCATACTGGATTAAAATCTCTCCACAAGTATTACAGTCAGACCGTAAAACTACACACACTGCAGATTCATACTGGATTAAAATCACTCCACAATTATTACAGTCAGACTGTAAAACTACACACGCTGCAGATTCATACTGGATTAAAATCACTCCACAATTATTACAGTCAGACTGTAAAACTACACACTGCAGATTCATACTGGATTAAAACCTCTCCACAATTATTACAGTCAGACTGTAAAACTACACACACTGCAGATTCATACTGGATTAAAATCACTCCACAATTATTACAGTCAGACTGTAAAACTACACACTGCAGATTCATACTGGATTAAAATCACTCCACAATTATTACAGTCAGACAGTAAAAATACACACTGCAGATTCATACTAGATTAAAATCTCTCCACAATTATTACAGTCAGACTGTAAAACTACACACACTGCAGATTCACACTGGATTAAAATCACTCCACAATTATTACAGTCAGACTGTAAAACTACACACACTGCAGATTCACACTGGATTAAAATCACTCCACAATTATTACAGTCAGACTGTAAAACTACACACACTGCAGATTCATACTGGATTAAAATCTCTCCACAATTATTACAGTCAGACTGTAAAACTACACACTGCAGATTCATACTGGATTCAAATCACTCCACAATTATTACAGTCAGACTGTAAAACTACACACACTGCAGATTCATACTGGATTAAAATCACTCCATAATTATTACAGTCAGACAGTAAAACTACACACTGCAGATTCATACTGGATTAAAACCACTCCACAATTATTACAGTCAGACTGTAAAACTACACACTGCAGATTCATACTGGATTAAAATCTCTCCACAATTATTACCGTCAGACTGTAAAACTACACACACTGCAGATTCATACTGGATTAAAATCGCTCCACAATTATTACAGTCAGACTGTAAAACTACACACTGCAGATTCATACTGGATTAAAATCACTCCACAATTATTACAGTCAGACTGTAAAACTACACACTGCAGATTCATACTGGATTCAAATCACTCCACAATTATTACAGTCAGACTGTAAAACTACACACACTGCAGATTCATACTGGATTAAAATCACTCCACAATTATTACAGTCAGACTGTAAAACTACACACACTGCAGATTCATACTGGATTAAAATCACTCCATAATTATTACAGTCAGACTGTAAAACTACACACGCTGCAGATTCATACTGGATTAAAATCACTCCACAATTATTACAGTCAGACTGTAAAACTACACACTGCAGATTCATACTGGATTAAAATCGCTCCACAATTATTACAGTCAGACTGTAAAACTACACACTGCAGATTCATACTGGATTAAAATCACTCCACAATTATTACAGTCAGACTGTAAAACTACACACTGCAGATTCATACTGGATTAAAATCACTCCACAATTATTACAGTCAGACTGTAAAACTACACACTGCAGATTCATACTGGATTAAAATCACGCTCACTGTAGTAAATGAAGTATCAGTTGGCATGACAACCTCAGTCAGGGGTCGGAGTGGGTTGAACTGAGGCTGAGCAGCACGGAGCCTGATGGACTGTTTTTTTATCCCTCTCTCCTTCTAATGTTCAGGTGGCTATGAAATCTCACACTAAGCCTTTGAGGAGAGAAAAGGTCCTTTTTCTGCTCTTCAGGTGGGAAACCGTCTCACGGGTCCATTTCTACCAACAGTGACTGAGCAAAGTGTACCAAACTCAGCGTAGGGACTTGGAAAAAGATGCCTTACTTACAGGAAGAGAGGCCCTGTTTGGCTGAATGTGGTTAGAGGCTGTAGCATTGTTTGAATAAGTAAGGGAATATCTGGTTTTCCTTTCCTTTCTATGGCTTTACTTCCCTCTCTATCATGTAAACTCATCTGTCGAAAGGCTTAAGCTCGAATGCATCAAAGATGAAAAAATGTAAATGGAAAAGTTGCTGTCAATGATTTCATATTCGGAATAGAAAGTTTATTTAAATTCCCTGTACAACAAGTATTTTTCAGCTGCCAACAAGGCATTTGGATCATCTTCAGGAATGCTGGGAAAGCATCCCAGGTGGCTCCTTATGAAGCTGTTTGAGAGAATGCCAAGAGTGTGCAAAGCTGCCTCAAGGCAAAGGCGGGCTACGTTGAGGAATCTAGGATAGAAGATTCAGCAGACTTGATCTGTTTAACACTTGGTCAGTGTATTGCTCCATGCTTTGCTGTTTTAAAGTCTTCTAAAATGTGAAAAAAGAGAAAAAAACAGCTGCTGCATCAATTGCAAAGCGGTGTGCTGCTTCCTCTATAGAGATTAAGGTTAATTGGACCAGGGGAAGTTAATCTTTGACCATCCCAAAACAGTATTTGTCTCATTCAGGCCACTCCATGCAGGTATTACCTCAGAGATCTCAGCGAACTGGGTGTTGGCCTGGCAGCATTTCTCTGCTGTCTCCACTGCCAGTTCATAGTTGTCCACGAAGGCCCGGTACACTCCCAGCTGACTGGCCTGCAAGTGACAAAACAGAATTTCATATTCATACAGTTATGCCATGTAAACATTACATTAGTGGGTCCTGATCCCCTCAGAACCCAGTATTCTGTACACTTTTGCATGTAGCTGATGTGTTGGACTAACTCAGAGCAGGCCTGAGATTAGGAAGCACTGGAGCACACTCCATCACAGACGAGGGCTTAGCTAAATATCTAATTTACAAACCTGTCTCCATCCTGAAATTCAGTCATGTTGGATAAATTTTGCATCTTTAGTTTTGCACTGAGGCTTTGAAGCTAATGTAACTAACAGGTAATGAAAAATGATCAATTAGCATCACTTGCCTCAGGCTGTGTTATGTAATCTCAGTCCCATCCTATCTGTCTCTGGCGAGCCACGACTGTTAGGGCTGGGCCCTCAACTCAGACCATAAATGTGAAAGACAAGGAAAAAAGAAACCTCTACAATAATGCTAATTTCTTCTAGCAACCCTATGGGATTCTATCAGTATTATTATCTGATCAAGATTTGATTTCTGCAGGTATCTGATTATTCAAATGGTCAATGTAAACAGCGCACTCTGGTTGCTTAGAACCCAATTCAGAAATCTGATAAAGAGGCTGGGTTTGAGCTCAGTAGCCAGATTTCTCAGTGCATGAGACTCTTACTCTGATTTCTTTCGGATTTCTCAGTCTGCGCTTCTGAGAAAACGGACTGCAGTACCGGAACTAAGTGAGCAGCGTCGCCGGAAGATGCAGCAAAACACTTATGGAGAAACTTTGTCCTCTAGATGATGCATGTTCATGTTTTTTTCAGTAAAGTGGCGCAAAGGTTTTTTTTTTTTTTTAAAGCTGCAGCACGAAGTTTGAGTTATGCGTTAAAATTACGTCACGTCTTCTTCTGTGGGTTTAAGCAGAAATCCGATTACTGCCTGACTCAGATAGACCCAGAATTTCCCATTATTTGATTACTTAAGTGCATGTAAACGCATGGAATCGGATAACTGACAAAATCAGATTTTCTGCAGGCCTCGGATTAATAAGTGCATGTAAACGCTCTTAATCTTCTTAGCAGTTTTACAGTGATTGTTTCAGAGAAGAGTGAAGTTTCTAGGACTTTCTAGAAGGCAGTTCTCAGTAAATTTGCCCCTCAGACTGTACATCAAAAGATTTGTTGTTCCCACTCTCTGTTCTGAACTCCTGAAGTCCCAACCAATGGGAGGGCTCGATTAGCTGTATCTACACAGATACCATAAAAAACCCGTATTAGATAACTTCCAAGTTCAAAAACCTAACACTAAAATTACGATACTCGCACAGTTTAAATCAACTGTGATGATAATAACAGATAAAAAAAAGACAAAATAATTACAGGCATTTGTTTTATTTCACAGAAATCACTAGAAGGCCCTTTCTGTGGACAAAGGTATGTTGCATAGCTAAAGCATGAGCAGCAGCCACCTTGAAGCCTGAATTCTGACCATTCTTTCGTCCATTTCTCCAGCGCAAAAATTAAAAGCAAACGCGGGACGTCAAACATATCTTGGCAAGTGAACTTGTCAACCTGTTATCAACCCCTTGATGAGTTAACGCTGGCATTTCAGAGCAGGAAGCATGCTGTGCATTAATGTGGCCCTGCAGCACTGATACTGCCCTTCGTTGCACTACTGTTGTGATTGAACACTAGCACGATTGCAGCACTGAGACTTGTAATGAGTGATCCACGCGTGTGCGACCACAAACAGACAGATGAGACGATGTCATCACCGTGGGAACCGATGGGCCATCACTGTGGGAACCGCTGGGCCGTCACTGTGCTCAGTTGTAGGGCCAACAGCAGTTGCCATGGCAGCGATGGCCAGCTCTGGGGTGAGCAATTAATGTGTGCGGCTGGCGCTTGTAAAAGCACATTTGAAAATCTAATTCAGTCATCCAAACTCATCGGCCCTGCCCGCCAGCGCTGCAATTTATCTCTCTCTAGCTTAACAGCCCAATCAATCCCCTTAAACACAAATATGCACGGGGATGATAAAGGACCCCATCTGTGAACGCGTGTATGTGTGTGTGAGACTAACGCATGGGTAATCTGCAGTGCCCCATCAGTCAGGATCAGTGCACAATGCACAGAAAGACAACTGACTGGATTTCATAATTGTTACTGTTGACTTCTGTTCTGAGTTCTGAGTAAACGGCAGGAAATGCTGAACCCTGAAAAGCTCAGCTACTGGGATGTAAATCTCTGTTCTCTTTCAACTCCATCCACAGGTAGTATCCACTGACAAAACAGGGCAACTTCAGCCTTTAAAAGATCTAAATGAAATCAAACCATGCCGCGAAAAGAACCAGTCAGTCAGTGGAAGGTCTCAGAGTGAATGACGCTCTGAAAAAGACCAAATCACAGTCAGGAGGAGGTCTCAGAACGAATGACGCTATGGAAAGGACCAATCACAGTCAGGAGGAGATCTCAGAACAAATTACGCTCTGAAAAGGACCAATCACAGTCAGTGGAAGGTCTCAGAACGAATAACACTCTGAAAAGGACCAATCACAGTCAGGAGGAGGTCTCAGAATGAATAACACTCTGAAAAGGACCAATCACAGTCAGTGGAAGGTCTCAGAATGAATAACACTCTGAAAAGGACCAATCACAGTCAGGAGGAGGTCTCAGAATGAATAACACTCTGAAAAGGACCAATCACAGTCAGGAGGAGGTCTCAGAATGAATAACACTCTGAAAAGGACCAATCACAGTCAGGAGGAGGTCTCGGAATGAATAACACTCTGAAAAGGACCAATCACAGTCAGGAGGAGGTCTCGGAATGAATAACACTCTGAAAAGGACCAATCACAGTCAGGAGGAGGTCTCAGAATGAATAACACTCTGAAAAGGACCAATCACAGTCAGGAGGAGGTCTCAGAATGAATAACACTCTGAAAAGGACCAATCACAGTCAGGAGGAGGTCTCAGAATGAATAACACTCTGAAAAGGACCAATCACAGTCAGGAGGAGGTCTCGGAATGAATAACACTCTGAAAAGGACCAATCACAGTCAGGAGGAGGTCTCAGAATGAATAACACTCTGAAAAGGACCAATCACAGTCAGGAGGAGGTCTCAGAATGAATAACACTCTGAAAAGGACCAATCACAGTCAGGAGGAGGTCTCAGACCAAACAACACAGCGATTAGGAGTTCTGTTCTGCAAGCAGTGCACACAGCACTGTATGAATGTGTTGCTTCAAAACACCTTTTTTGTTTAAAACATTCTGGCCGCTTTAGTTAAGTTTTTTTGTTGGTGTTAACATTAATGGTAAGCTTCTTTAATTAACAGCCTAAAACTAGCAATTAACATATTATTTGCAGTGGCAAACAGCGACTATTAGAGCTAGGCCTGAAATTCAGGCCATAAATGTCAAAACAGACAGAACGTAATGAAAAAACCCACCTCTATGATAACTCTAATTTCTACTAGCACCTTTATGGCATTCTAATAGATTGCTAGAACTAAGCTTTTGGTGATTCACATTGTTTTTCCTAACAACCCACTGATTAGGCTGCCTTTCATATTCATAGACAGAGACAGTGATTTTCCACTTTCCACACAAGATTATAAATCAAAACATGATTGGTTGATTCCACTGCCACTTTGTAATTATGCTGAGAGTTAATCTGATGTGGTAAGACTTCTCTTCAGCTCCTGAAGTCCTAGCCAATAGGAGAGCTTGCTTAGTTATATATACTTAGATACCATCTGATTCCTCACCAGCCTATTTCATGTTTTTTGAATTCCATTAGCCAACTTTGAACACAGAGGAATTGGACCTCCGCATTTAGCCAATCCGTGCAGTGAAACACCCACATACATACACAGTAGTGAACACACACACTAGGGGGCAGTGAGCACCCTTGCCCAGAGCAGTGTGCAGCCCTATCCACGGCACACGGGGAGCACTTGGGGGTTAGGCGTCTTGCACAAGGGCACTTCAGTGACCTGCTGTCGGCTGAAGGGATAGGACCAGCGACCTTCTGGTCACAGGGCTGGTTCTCTAACCTCCAGCCCATTTTTCAAGAGCGAATTTTTAATTTTCATCCAAAACTCAACTGAAACAAGAGCAATGCTGTAATACCAAAACACTCACTTCTACCTTCAAGATGCATCATTAGAAGAGGGTTTTCCAAGTGAAGTTCTACATTTTTCACCAAAATGTCCCTTTAAAATTAGCTACAACTTCTATGGTTGCCATAAATTGTACAAAGGCATAAAATAGCTTTCAGTTATTTTACTTTGCATGTGAGTTGGTGGGGTCCTGGGCTCCAGCTCCATAGCCCCCCTGCTATGCACAAGCTGTCTTCAGAAACCAAAACTACGCCCTTTGCAACCCACTACACTGCAACACTCAGCGACCTCATATCATCACTACCCTAAACAGTGCACGTCAATGAATGATGTCAGAGCTTCAGCCCTGGCCTTTAACTTCACTGCAACAGCGTCACCCTCAGGCATTAGCTTCAATCACAGGCACCTCTGCCTAAACCGAACCAATCACTGAGCGCTGACCCGCACAGCCGGGCCAAACTGGAACCTGATCAGCGGCCCGGAGCTGACTCCAGCCACCCTGCTCCCCCGCTGCAGGAGAGCCAAGGAGCTAAAGCAATTTCACCAGAGACTGGAATCCCATCCCCGCTGCGCAGGAATTGGCCGCCCCGGGCCAGAATCAATCTGCAGCAGGAACTTCCTCTGTGACAATCTTATTAGGGCGTGGACGACACACGAGGTGGCCATCAGTTCTGCTACTGCATAGCGGTGCAAAACAGACACACTTTGAGCTGCAGACTAGCTGATCCAACCCAAGAAGCAGGATTTCATTTGTTCAAAAGGAGAAAGAGGGGAGATGAAAAAAGTAACAGTAATGGCCTCCACTGGACACCAATCAGGCATAACATTATGACCTCCTTGTTTCTGCGCTTGTTGTCCATTCTATCAGCTCCTCTTACTATAGACAAGCACTTTGTAGCTCTACAGTTACAGACTGTAGTCCATCTGTTTCTCTGATACTCTGTTACCCTGTTCTTCAGTGGTCAGGACCCCCATGGACCCTCACAGAGCAGGTACTGTTTGGGTGGTGGGTCATTCTCAGCACTGCAGTAACACTGACGTGGTGGTGGTGTGTTAGTGTGTGTTGCGCTGGTCTGAGAGGATCAGACACAGCAGTGCTGCTGGAGCTTTTAAACACCTCAGTGTCTCTGCTGGAC
>NC_051226.1:4458768-4498768 GCF_015220715.1 Pygocentrus nattereri
CACACATCCAAATCACACTGCCTTGGGCTCCCTGTGTAAAATGATGAAATTCTAAGTCGCTCTGGATAAGAGCGTCAGCCAAATGCCATAAAAAATGGCTCTATATGAAACCATAGTGGGTTCTTCTGTTGTTACAAGCTCAACATTTGGTTGAGGTCATTGCCAAAAAAGCAGAATCTAACATGCTTCACATGCTTCAAAACCCTTTTAAACTGAAAGATCAATAAAGTTCAACAAGGATTGTAGAATGCTGTCCATGTTCTGCTGTGAAAGGGGAATTCCTCCAACTTTTCAAAATTCGCATAAAACCTACAAAATTCAAACACCGAGATGTGAGGAAAGTCATTCAGAAGGGTTTGGTGTGAACTGGTTCACTGTAGAGGAGCTCAGATTTCTTTACAGTGATGGTGACAAGAACCAAGAGTGGCAATGTTTACAATGGAAAATAGCCATTTTATTTACTACTAAGGACCATTTTGCCTTGCATGCGCCTTTTCACCACGAACAGATTTAAAAACATGTTTCAGGCCAAAACTTTAGCTCTAAATAATGTCTCAAGCAATAGGTGTCATATTTCCAACAATTGCGAGTAAACACTTTCAGTAAGGTAGCTTTAAGAGACGGCTGGTTCCTATCACCACCACTGGGAACAATTCTGACTCGGCAAGTTTATCTAGAACAGAGCCTTTCACACCAAACCACTCTGAATGATTTTGTTCATATCTGAACTGTTTAATTATGCAGAAATGTTAAAATATTAATGGAATATCCCTTGAAATACTGTCTTTAGGTTTTCTTATGGACTCTTATGGTTTTTTAGATGAAATCACAATGCAGGACGCATTCATGCGGAAACCCAGATAATCCCAGCAGGTTCACAGTCAAGTTCTCACAACTGGACATGGTACATCTAAAAAGCTCTCACCAGTAACAGAGCCTCCAGGTGGCTGAGATAAGTCTCTTCGCTGGCCAGGATTCCAGATAAAACCCACTTCCTCATCTCCAGCCCCTTCTCCAGGTCCAGCTCCGCCTGAACAAAGAGATAAACCATCATTGATCCACACAGTCATCGAACGACATAACCAGAGCAGTGATATCAGCTTTCTGTCAAGACGAAGTTTCATGTCAATCATAGGCATAGTTTCCACAAGGGGGTGGGAGAACATGACCCCCTCATTTCTTTTGTAGTAATAATATTTTCTGTCCACACCTCCTCAAAAGGTCCCAAAGGCTGTGGAGAAATTTTTAAATAGGCTGCCCAGTTGTCATAACCCAGATGACAGAAACAGAATTACTGAACAGTATGACACCTGACAGATTTTTAAGGGATAGAAATCTCAACGGGTGATAATCTTGGCCAGAGTAGTTTTATTTCTAGTGGTTGGGATAGTGTAGTGGGTAACACCTCTATCTTCTACGCTGTAGACTGGGGTTCAATCCCCCACCTGGGTAACCACCCTACACTATACCAATAAGAGTCCTTGGGCAAGACTCCCAACACCACCTTCACCTACCTGTGTAAAATGATCAAACTCTAAACCGTTCTGGATAAGAGCGTCAGCCAAATGCAGTAAACGTAAACGTCGCTGCTGTCGGAACAAAACCTTGTATCTCCAAAACGACAACTTTACAGGAGAAGGAAAAAACCTACTTCACTTTTAATGCAAGTCAATGGAGCCAGACTTGTTTCCAAGTCAATCTGGTCTGTTTGTGTTTGTCCATTCATCATGAAATTTACACACAATGTAAAGGCCAACAAGCATTTTCAAATTATGCAGAAACTTAAAAACGACAAAGATGGAAAGTTTTCTTCCGACAGCAGCGATATTTTAATTCTGCATGCAAATAATTTCTATTGTTTTAAATGCTAATATGATTGTCAGTCCTCAATCATCTTAAAAAAGACAATTATAACATCAATACAAAGTTTTTTTTTGCATGTTAGGGTCAGATGTTATATAGTGTTGCCTATTTGACAAATATTCTTAACTTTCAATGCGCGTTAATGTAATTTCTAACAGTCTATTCATCACACAGCGTAAAGGGCAGCCACACACATCTTCTAAGCCGCTTCCCCTTCTGGGTCGCAGGCGGAGCTGGAGCCTATCCCAGCTGTCACCGGGGAGAAGGCAGGATAAGGGCAGGCAGTATTTTGAAATTATGTTAGAAAGCACAATCGTTTTGTT
This sequence comes from Pygocentrus nattereri, assembly GCF_015220715.1. Taxonomy (NCBI): domain Eukaryota; kingdom Metazoa; phylum Chordata; class Actinopteri; order Characiformes; family Serrasalmidae; genus Pygocentrus; species Pygocentrus nattereri. The sequence continues at coordinate 4,460,955 of NC_051226.1, forward strand.
CTGACAGTTAATACAAAGATCATCAGTGCTGTCATACAGTTAAACAGGGAGCGACTCAGATTGACTTTACAACTGTAAAGTTTTATTCTACCTTTACGTCCCACTCATATCAAAAACAAAAAGCTTGGTAATTATTGCATTTTTTTCTCTGATGCTGATAAAAATGCAGGTTGTCAATATTGGCCAATACTAATAGCCTAAGACAGCAGTTAATATTAAGAGACCCTTATTAGTCCCACCACGGGGAAATTCCACCTCTGCATTTAACCCATCTGTGCAGTGAAACACCACATACACTCTAGTGAGCACAAACACACACTAGGGGGCAGTGAGCACACTTGCCCGGAGCGGTGGGCAGCCCAATCCGCAGCGCCCGGGGAGCAGTTGGGGGTTAGGTGTCTTGCTCAAGGACACCTCAGTCATGTGCTGTCAGCTCTGGAGATCGAACGGCAACCTTCAGGTCACGAGGCTGGTTCCCTAACCTCCAGCCCACGACTGCCTCTAATCTGAAGTACACCGCTGTGTGTAATCCACTGATACATGAATCAGACATGAATCAGTGGGGGGTTAAGTGGCTTGCCCAAGGGCACAAGCAGGTATACCTAGTCAGTCATGGGATTTGAACCTACAACCTTCCAGTTCATGGCTCACTTCTCCTACTACCAGGCTTCACAGTGTCAGGAGTGGAAAATCCTTAAATGCCTGTATTTCATTAAGTATTATTTTGGAAGATTTGTGCTATCAGATATCATTGAACTTGAATTTTCTTGCTTGGGCCTGGTTACATTTCCAAAAGAAAGTAAAATTTTACCCCTTACATTTTTAGACCATGGGTGTTTAAATTTTCTTGAACTGGACCTTATTGAATTTTAATTAATGTCTAACTGGCATCATGGCTCGGTGCCATATACTGTTTACTGAAGTAGCTGAGTAGGAATATCAACATCTAATACAGTCAACAACTGAATATCAGATCAAATAAAGTCCAGTTCGGTCAGATTTCAACAACATTTACTGTCAGTTTTCTCTTTTTAGATCACGTCATGTGGAATAACTTCCCTCTGACTCACTTTCCTCTCTGACTGCTGTTTCTCTCCTCGTCCCTCCCCTGTGTGGCGTCACTCACTCGAGTCTCAGTGCTCATCGTAATGCACAGATCTGATTGGCTGATTAGTATCACGTGTGATATTTATAGTGTATGTTATTGGTCTGTGGGTCTCCTGGCTGTTAAAGCTTCCATAAAGACTAGAAAAGCTACGCCCGTTAAAACAGTAAAACCCTGTCGAAATTAAATAATTCTCCACAGTTTATCGGTTGTAGGTCCAGGTGCGCATAGGACAGCGTCTGGGTCCGGACTCGGATCGCAGTCAGACCAATCAGTCGTTTCCATATTTATAATCTGTTTTATTAAAACATCCGACCAAATTCATATCAGCGTAAAGCCAAACTGCCCACAACTATGTTAATTCATCTTTTTGCAAGCACTAGTACTGCCCAGTAGAGTGGTCTGGTGTGAAATGGTTCACTGTAGAGAAATTTGCCAACTCAGTGGTGGTGACAGGAACCAGGGGTCATGATGGGGTCGACAAAATATGTTAAAATAGTTCTGCGCCGTTACGAAAAACATATTTTGCTTCTATCTGGAATGCGTTCAAACAGAAAACACAGACACGTAAAATGTGTTGACATGGGGAACACAGGTGTGTTGTGATTCACCGCATCACTGTTTAGAGTGTAGACGTCTGGTTCCCATCACTACCACTGTGAACCATTCTGAGATGTTTCTCTAAAATGGCCATTTAATTATGCAGAAATGTAGAAAAATCAGTGAAAGGAAGGAAAAGAAAGAAGCCCATTAAACTTTAAAAGAGGTTTCGACTTTACGATGACTCAAGACAAAGAGGCAAATTCTCCGTACTGAGTGAGTCAATGAGAAATGAGAAATGAGAGTGAGAAAATTCAGCTCGAGTCAGAGGGTCGACATGAATTCCACCGCAATGCTGCTGAGTGATCTGAAAGAGGTCATTCAAGGAAGACATTCCAAAGGTATGAATGATCGAGGCAGTTCTGTGCAGAGGAATAAGCCGTGATGCCGCCGAACACTTGCATGCCGCACATTTGGCTGAAGTTAAATGTCAGTAAAGTCCAATAGCTGTTAAATATAAGGGTTCCTTTATGAACTTGTTTAATGAGGACACCCAGTTTGAACATGTTTTCTGAGTCAAAATAAGTCAGTGATCACAACCTCTACACACTTTTGCACATTTTCATGCACATTTTTATATTTTACGTTTTATTTTTGTCCAAAATTTATTTAGAAATTTATATATCTGTTAAGTCGAGAATGTTTTTCAGATCATTTCACAAAAAATCAACAAAACATGTCGTCTGACCAGGGGTGTTCAAACGTTTGCATACGATGTATGAAATCAAGGAAAAATCACATTTATGCTCTCACAAGCAAGGAAGGAAGGATGGAAGGACGGGAAGGTGGAAAGAAGGAAGGAAGGAAGAAAGGGTGGAAAGAAGGAAGGAAAGAAGGATGGAAGGGTGGAAGGAAGGAAGGGCACGGAAGGAATGGAGGAAGGGCGGAAGAAAGGGAGGAAGGGAGGAAGGAAGGAAGGGAGAAATGTAGGAAGGAAGGAAGGAAGGAAAAAAAGTGAGGAAGGAAGGGAGGAATGAAGGAAGGGAGAAAGAAAGGGAAATGAAAGGAATGAATTAAGGAAGTAAATGAAAGAAATGAAGGGTGGAATGAAGGAAGGAAGGGTGGAAGGAAGGAAGGAAGGAATGAAGGGTGGAAATAAGACTGGGTAAAAACTTTGCGGGGGTAAAACAGATGAAAAGAAATCAGCCCAGAGCACGAGATTAAACGTAATAAAAGTATAAAAAATGAAAAAAGTGTTTTTTATGTAATCAGTACTTTAGGCAGTTTGAGCTGTTCCGTTACGCCAGGAAAAGAAAAAACGGAGCAATAACGATAACAAAACGGTGAATGTGCTAAACCGGCGCTCACAGCACGATCCTCAGACCCATCCGTCCAGATGTGGGATGCTGTTCATTTCTCAGTGACTGCATGTGGGTTACTGTGCATTAATGGGGGGAAAAGAGGCCTGAAATGCTCGTTTCCATGGCCACTGCGCAGGTAGTGAGAAGAGCAGATGTTACTGCTACCCCCAGGAGACGTTTAGGTCCAGAATTCAGGAACTATCTTTTTCCCCTGGCTTAGTTTCCCTGCTTTCACTACTGCCTTCAGCACCGATCCCTCCTCCTGCTGGAATGGACTTCTGAACTGTGGTAGATTTAAAGGAGCCGTATTTTACATTACTCTTGCATTTTATTTTGTACTCCTGAGGCACACGCATGAAGTTTGTGTGGGCTGATTGTGTGTTGTTCTTTTCAGAGGACAGTAAATCTGCACTGCCATACAAGCTGCACACTGACCACTTTAACTTATAGCCAAGTTTCATTTCTATAGTGTCGTCCCATGAAAAGATATCATAAGATATTTGCAGAAATGTGAGGGGTGCGCTCACTTTCTGAGATACTGCATATCCAAACAAAGAAAACATTACATTATTTTAATTTTTCCCAGTTGGGTCCCAGTATTTTGTCATGTTTATGGGAAAAAAACCTCTATTGTGCTACATTAAAAAAACAGTCCAGGGTGAAACACTCCTTATAACTTAATAAGTGGGAGGGGCTAAACTACTGAAGGCTGAATGAGCTGATATAAGTCAGTGCATTGTTTTTTTTTTGTGATGTCACAAACATAACTAATTCAAAACGACTTATTTTCCATCTATGTGTCATACAGAGTGGAGAGTGGATGGTATATTTTGAAACTTTAGCTAATGCTTCAAATTCTTATTTAAAATAAGCAAAGAACATGAGGTTTTCCAGGAAATGGGCTCTTTAAAGACACCAGCTGGCCAGTTTTGCCTCCTGCTTTTTCCGAAAGGGAAACGGAGGTGTATTTTCTTAAAGCCTAATCACACGTTATACTGGCAACAGGTGCTGCTGTGGAGGTGGCTAGTGTGTTTGTGCACCACATAGTGAGGAGAAAAACACTGCGCAGAATGAGCTTTTAAAATTCAATGGCCAAAGAACGCAGTGTCCAAAACCACTAAATGGAGCGATTCATTATTAATTTCTAATAGCACTGAATAGCTTCACAACTATGATTATTATTGTTATTATTAGCCAGCTGAAAAACTCTATCCACACTAAAAGTGGGCTCACAGTATGACTGTTCAGAACTATAACTATACAGATCAGGCAGAACATTCTGACCACCTCCTCGTTTCTGCGCTCACTGTCCACTTTATCAGCTCCACTTACTGTATAGCTGCACTCTGTAGTTCTACAGTTACAGACTGTAGTCCATCTGTTTCTCTGATACTCTGTTACCCTGTTCTTCAGTGGTCAGGACCCCCATGGACCCTCACAGAGCAGGTACTATTTGGGTGGTGGATCATTCTCAGCACTGCAGTAACACTGACGTGGTGGTGGTGTGTTATTGTGTGTTGTGTTGGTCTGAGTGGATCAGACACAGCAGTGCTGCTGGAGTTTTTAAACATTGTGTCCATTCACTGTCCACTCTATTAGACACTCCTACCTTGTCGGTCCACCTTGTAGATGTAAAGTCAGAGACGACAGCTCATCTGCTGCTGCACGGTTTGTGTTGGTCATCCTCTAGTCCTTCATCAGTGGTCACAGGACGCTGCCCACAGGACACTGTTGGCTGGATATTTTTGGTTGGTGGACTGTTCTCAGTCCAGCAGCGACACTGAGGTGTTTAAAAACTCCAGCAGCACTGCTGTGTCTGATCCACTCAGACCAGCACAACACACACTAACACACCACCACCACATCAGTGTTACTGCAGTGCTGAGAATGATCCACCACTCAAATAGTACCTGCTCTGTGAGGGTCCATGGGGGTCCTGACCACTGAAGAACAGGGTAACAGAGTATCAGAGAAACAGATGGACTACAGTCTGTAACTGTAGAACTACAAAGACCAGCTATACAGTAAGTGGAGCTGATAAAGTGGACAATGAGCGTAGAAACGAGGAGGTGGTCATGATGTTACGCCTGATCGGAGTATAACCAAATAATCAGTATACATGGTCTATAATAGATGAATATAAAGAAAGCAGAGGAGATACAATATGAAACCTTAAGTAACAAAGAAACGAGGGCTGCATTTTAATTCTGGAAGTGGAAGAAACAAAGCAAGTGTTTATTCATGATCTTTAGACCCCATCCTCCGCTCCTTAGGGAAAATCCTTCCATCTCCAGACTATCATCTTTTATTCATCCACATATTTATTAATGAAAATCCTCTCAGGGTTTGAGCACAGGGGTGAGCAAAGCCCTCCTAGCTGATAAAAAAGACCCACATGCATTCATTTCGTTCAATAGCGAGAGAGCATTATTTCATCCTCATACTGGATAAGAGAAAATAACTGATTAAAACAAGCACATTTAAAAACCAGCGCAGAAGAGGATGAGGATGAGGCTTTTTGGAGGTATTTTTATGATATACTGAACAGATCATACAGCATGATCCATAATGGTTACCTGTCTACAGTGTGTGACTCAGGTTTGAGTAAATAAAAATGTCTCATCTCATTCAACTCTTTGGGACCACCGGTGGCTCCAAAACGCACTTCATCATGTTCTTCATAACGTTCATATTCCATAAGCTCCATTCAGAAGCTGGGCGTCGTGTGAGGCTGTAGCTCTTCTCTCCAGTCTAATAGACGGTGACGTCATTTTAAACCCTTATAATAAAAGAAGCTGAACTTTGTTTTTCTACTGAAAGTCGACCCGTTTTTCCCCAAATCTGGGCTCTAAACTATAAACAGACGGCGTCTCTTCAGTGATCTGCTCTGGAAACATCACTTTTAGAAAACAACACAAAGAGCGGCCGAGATTTTTGACGTTCAGCAGTAAATTGTAAGCATGTAGTGATGTGTGGAGATCATAAAACACATTTTCTGTTAATTTGAGGGGAACTTTTACAAAACAAACAAATAAATAAAATGAATAAAAATGTCCATTTATTTCATGCAGGTACTGAATAATTTGCCCTTCGATTAGGTCATGAAAATTCATAAGGACAAACCAAAATATACCCTGGAGAATAAGAGGTTAAAGAGAAGGTCAGCGAAAGACGTAAAGCACAATAATAAGATACATCAGTTGTGAATATGGGTGGGTTATGGTGGGCCTTCCTCAGAGTTTAGAGTTCATCTTCATTATTTATGTGGGTGGGATAGTGTAGTGGTTAACACCTCTGCCTTCCACACTGTAGCCTGGGGTTCAATCCCCACCTGGGTAACCACCCTACACTATACCAATAAGAGTCCTTGGGCAAGACTCCTAACACCACCTTGGCCTCCCTGTGTAAAATGATCAAATTGTAAGTCGCTCTGGATAAGAACGTCAGCCAAATGCCTCAAATATGCCCTGTTAGCAAAATGTGGTACAGTGCTGGGCATTAATGATAAAATTCAATATCAAAACAATGAAGAACCCAGTAAATCATACACACTGTTCAGTGTTCCTTCTGAAATGAACGGTATTAATAGGGAGTTTGTCCCCCTTTGCTGCAGTAACAGCCTCTACTCTTCTGAGAAGACTTTATACTAGATGTTGGATTGAGCTTTAGTGAGGGCAAGTACTGATGTTGGATGGTCAGTTCTGGATCACTCCAACTCATCCCAAAGGTGCTGGATGGAGCTCCATCACACCAGAGATCACAGTTCCACTGCTCCACAGCCCAGTGCTGGGGGCTTTATACCCCTCTAGCTGACACTTTGCATTGGGCATTGTGACCATGGGAGAATCTCGAGCCTTCAAAGGATGAAAATCCTTTGAAAAATGTATTATATATAAATTCAGTTTAGATTTAATCCCTTACCGAAGTTTAAATCTCAGTATAATGTCACTGAGCAACAGCATTACATATAATATAGGTTTATTTTTTATACTTCACACATGCAGCATCTCGCACTTAATTCGTGTAAATGATGTTACAAATCATCCCAAAGGTGGTCAGTGGGGTTGAGGTCAGGGCTCTGTGCAGGTCACTGGAGTTCCTCCATACCAAACATTTCAAGCCATGTCTTTATGGAGCTCACTTTGTGCACAGGGGCTCAGTCATGCCTGAACAGGAAAGGGTCTTCCCCAAACTGCTGCCACAAAGTTGGAAGCATATAATTGTCCAAAATCTCTTTCTATGCAGCAGTATTTAACATTGCCCTTCACTGGAACTAAGGGGACCAAACCCTGGAAAAAGACCAATATCATTATCCCTCCTCCACCAAACTTTACTGTTGGCACCATGCTACAGTGTACAGCGGCGTGCCTTACACCATTCCAGCCGACACTTGGCACTGGGCATGATCAAGTCAAGCAAAGTTTATTCATATAGTACTTTTTTCAACAGGTGTGTCATAAAGGAAAATCCAGGCCCAAGCCTCAATGAGTGAGTCAAGGGTGAAAATCCAGGCCCGAGCCTCAATGAGTGAGTCAAGGGTGAAAATCCAGGCCCAAGCCTCAATGAGTGAGTCAAGGGTGAAAATCCAGGACCGAGCCTCAATGAGTGAGTCAAGGGTGAAAATCCAGGCCCGAGCCTCAATGAGTGAGTCAAGGGTGAAAATCCAGGCCCAAGCCTCTATGAGTGAGTCAAGGGTGAAAATCCAGGCCCAAGCCTCTATGAGTGAGTCAAGGGTGAAAATCCAGCCCCAAGCCACAATGAGTGAGTCAAGGGTGAAAATCCAGGCCCAAGCCTCTATGAGTGAGTCAAGGGTGAAAATCCAGGCCCAAGCCTCTATGAGTGAGTCAAGGGTGAAAATCCAGCCCCAAGCCACAATGAGTGAGTCAAGGGTGACAGCTGCATAAAAACTCCCTGAGAGCGAAAGGAAGAAACCTTGAGAGGAACCAAGGCTCAAAAAGGGAACCCATCCTCCTCTGGTCAACACCAGATAGCGGAACAATAACACAAGAGCAATGTGAACAGAGAACAGGATTTTACAGTTAATATAAATATTGAATATAGAGAAAAAGAAAATAGAAACCAGCCTGTCACTGGACAGAAGTACAACCCAACCCCATTTCCAAAGATGATATAAATAATAATAGAGTGCAATGATGTGCAAATCAAGTAAATCATCATTTTAAAGGAAAATACTACAAAGACAACATCTAAAATGTTGAAACTGAGAAATGTTATTGTTTTTAGGAAAATATATTCTCATTTTGAATTTGATGCCAACAACACATCCCAAAAAAGTTGGGCCTGTTTACCACTGGATTTCATCACCTCTTCTTTTAACAACTAACTGTTTGGGAACTGAGGAGACCAATTGCTGTAGTTTTATAAGTAAAGTGTAGGATTTCAGCTGCTCCACAGTTCAGGGTCTCCTTTGTCATATTTTAAATTCAAAATGCCTGAAATGTTTTCAGTGGTAACAGGTCTGGACAGCAGGCAGGTCAGTTTAGCACCTGGACTCTTAATACGGAGCAATGCTGTTGTAATGCATGCAGAATGTGGTTTTAAACTGTCTTACTGAAATAATCAAGACCTTTCCTGAAAAAGACGTCTGGATGGCAGTATATCTTACCAAAACATGGATATATTGTTCAGCACTAACGGTGCCTTCCCAGATGAGCATGTCACCCAAGCCATGTGCACTAATGCCCCCCTAAACCATCATGAATACTGACTTCTGAAGTGTGCACAGATAACAAGCTGAGTGGTCTTTAGCCCGGAGGACACAGTGTCCATGATTTCCCAAAAAGATTTGTAAATGTTGATTCGTCAGACCACAGGACACTTTTCCACTTTGGCTCAGTCCACTTTAAACGAGTTCGGGCCCAGAGAAGGTGGCAGCATTTCTGGATCCTCTTTATTTTTATTTGTATTTTAGAGTTTAAACTTACAAACTGTGTTCACAGACATCGGTTTACAGAAGTGTTTTTGAGCCCATGCAGCGATTTCCACTACAGAACCTTGCCTGGCTTTAATGCAGTGCCGCCTGAGGGCCCAAAGATCACAGCCAGCCAATATCATTTGGCCTTGTCCCTTGCATACAAAATATCTCTTGATTCTGTGAATCTTTTTATGACATTATGTACCATAAATGATTAAATCCCAAGGTTTGACTGAGGCCTGGAGAGGGAGAGGCGAGGTAGTGAGTGCTGTCATTGTAATTTGGTCCCTCACTGGTTCTAACCTCAAGCACTAGAACCCTTCACTCTGGAACACTACAGTACAGTAGTGCTGATTTCTGCTGGCGTTCTATTGGATATGCAGTGTTAAGTCAGTGCCAGGCTAACGGTGGTGCACATTAGTCCAGCGCTTTAGTCCAGTACGCTTCACTTTACTAAGAGCGGACAAATACAGCTGATGAGCTGTTACAATTTGTAAATTTTAACCAGGTTATGTGGGCATGACAAGCATTTCTAGGGCAACAGCATGCCCAAATGCATTTACTCTCAGACCTCTGCTATAGCGGGAAGATATTTTCTTCCACTCTAGCCTATAGCATGCTTACTCTCTGAAGATCCCTCTGGCAATTACTCACCTCAAAGCACAGAAGTTTACTTAGCAAATCCCTCTGCAAATCCACGCTCCTGCAGCCGTGTACACTTTAGTATAAAGCCCTGCCAAAGCTGTACGTACATGTATGTGTAGGAGTTATGAAAATCTGCATGCCTGTGTTAATTAAAACGCATGCGGGAGCTGAACTCTGGGGTCAGAGGGCAGCAGCAGATCCCTTAGAAGACGCATAAACTCCTCCAAGCCTCAGGACAGCACACTGGCAGAAAGCGCACATCAGTCATTCTGACAGCCAATGGCTATGAACGAGCCAGGGGAAGGGCCACCTCCACCATCCCTGATGTAATTACTGACTGGGTGACTGCACTGCAGGGCTTTTGCTCCAGCACGGCCATAAAAGCCATAACAGTCACTTCTAACCACACAGGAGAATTTTCAATTATGACTGTATGTGTGCAGCACATGAAACAAGCCAACTGTGCGAAGCCAGCTGGTTATGCTGCTCTTATCTTCATTGTGCTGAATTTGCCATTTTTATTTTAATAAAGGGACTGCACAGGTGTTTAGTGTAGAACCTGCAACATTTGGGAAGTGTCAAGCGTCCTGGATGAATGATCCCTCAGAGTATAAAATTATTAGGCTATAAAATTTCTATATTAGAGGGTCAGCTGGGTAATATTTCACCATGGGCTGCACAAGGAGAACAGATTCCTGCTTGGGAGACCGAACAAAGGCCCTTAAACTCTATATCACTCCATATACATGAAAAAAAGAAAAATGCATGTACTGTAAAAATGCATGTACTGCCCGGTTACGGCCCAATCCATAGTACCTTTGTAACCTGGACCTTTCAAAAGACTTCACTAGCCTACGACTGTAGACGATACGGACCTATCCGTCATACAGTCATACGATACGGACAGTCATATGCAAGAGTTTGAACATCCCAAATGACATCTAAAATAAGCTAACATGTTCTCTACAGGAGCAAACTCGTATGGGGCATTGCTGAGTATATCGTATGGGGAAAAATAAAACATAGGACATAAAATATGCCATAACTTCTGCACAAGCCAGATTTTATGTTTTATTTGTTGTCCAATATGTTCAAATCAGCAAATAAACAGCAGGGGGGCTTTCAAATGTGCAGACGTGTTCTCTGTAGGGGATGTGTTAACTTATTCACACTGAGAAAATCCAACAAAACACATCGTTTGACCGGGGCGCCCAAACTTCTGCTTACAACTGAACGGTTGATTTATATTTATTTTGGTCAATCGGTGTCGTGATTAATGATACGATAAGGTGAGCCAGCCAAGCACGCTTGCCAGACGGGAAACGGTTCCAAGTTTCTGAAGAAGACGGCAAGAATCAAGGGGGAACCACTCTGAAGGACAGTGAAGAAGAAAGTAAAACAGAGTGGAAATGCACCCGATAAATCTCTTAAAAGGGGGCACGGGCAGTTTAGAACGGCCGGGTTTGGACACACGTTTCTGGCTCTGAGAGAAAACGACGTTCTGTGGTTCGTGGCTGGTGAGACTGCGGACTTACAGACTTGGCGGACTCGAGGGAGCCGGAGGAGAGTGTGTCTCTGCTGCTGCGGCTCTTGGAGCTGAGGTACGGCGAGGAGGACGGCGAATCGTCGATGTAGGGCAGGATGTCATGATGACGTCTTTGCTCCTCCGCCCGGTCCGCATCGTAGCCGTACGTAGGAGGAGTGCCCGTGAACGGGCCATCTGAACAGCAGAGAGAGAGAGAGATTAGATTTTTCTTGACTTGTGGAAACATTTACATCAAAACAGTGCATGCTAGGAATGTTATAGCTACACAGGTCCTACACAGTGAGGCTTCCCACACCTTGGAAAAACCGGAAAACCTGGAAACATAGTTTTCCAGTAATGGAAAACGGCTGTAAATCCTGGAAAAGTTGGGGCCATTAAGCCACTGAGACGGCCAATCTCTAACATTGCTGGCAGAACAAAACCTCATAGACTTGTAACTTCACAACATTCCCTGGCTTTCGCCTAATGAGCGCTGGGATAGGCTCCAGCATTCCCGCGACCCAGGAGAATAATCGGCTTAGAAAATGTGTGAATTTCTAATGGTCCATTTTTAATTTCATTTTAACACTTTAAATTTTTTTTAAAAACGGCGTAAAAAAAATGCCAAAAACAGAGATACAAAGTTTTAGCGCGTCAGGGATATTTATAGTTGCTAATGCCCAGTTTGAGCGTCCATTCACACCTAATACATATGGACGCTGTGCTGGAACGCCTGCATTAACACACACAGGCTTCTTGCATTGTTGTCCTTCATGTTAAGAACGTCCACTGCTAAAAGTCATTTTAAGATGACCTTTGGTGTGCAACAGCTGTGTCATATAAAAGTTACGGAAACGGTCCTGGAATTTGTCCTCAGGAACCCTGACAGTGATGCTGGATCGGCACACTAACGCAGCTTTTTCTGTGAATGTCTGTGTTGTGTTTCTGTACATATTTCAGCGGAGAGCTTTTGGTAACCCCATCTCAGACCTCACTGACAGTATTTGTGCTGGTGTGGTCACCGCGTTCAGCCACACAATCCAAACTCTGTCTGGGGAAAGACATTGACATTTTGCATTCTTACAGCCCACATCCAAAACGGCAAGACACTCACCCACACTGTACTGACTACTAACCAATGGCAGATGATGGAGATGGAATACAATACAACAAATACAACAGAATAATGTCAAAAAGCATCTCTGGGACTTTCCTGCGTGGGGGAGTGGGGACGGGTTGCCAGGGTTTGTGCGCGTCTCACTTCAGGATACACACCAACAGACTGTGCACATAACGGTGGTCTTTAGGCTAAAGGAGAAACTCCCTTAGGCTCAGAACACATTCACTCCATTTGCTGCACTTTAGAACGTCTCCTCACTGTCGGCCTTTCCTCCTCCTTCGTCTGTCATCGCTCCCCGCTATTCTGATCAGCCGAGTGACCCACTTTCACTCGGCACACGGTGATAATTTCTCTCTGATTAAACGATACACAGTGCTGAGCTTACAGGCCTCAGAGGAGGTAGTAACTGCTACAACTACAGGCTCTGCACGTCTTTGTGCTGAGAAGGTGTAGTATTGAGGGGCACTCTCGCAGGGGAAAGGGGTCTCAGACATCAACTCCATTCCTCATCTTGCTCATGCTTCTCCACACGTAACTTAAACTGATCCAGGATCAGCTCTGACTAAAATATGCTGAGCAATAATTCAGCCAAAAGTCACATTTACACAATTTTCCCTTTAATTTTCACTGCAAAAAAAATAAGTGAAAATTTCATAAACGCAGACAATAAAATCTAATATTTCTCACTGTAAGAAATGATGAGATTATCCCCCCTGATACTGTACATCTTCAAAACTACTTGTTTTAAGCGATTTTATCCGGTGAAAGTGTTATATTTAATTGGCAGACTAGTTTTCGAGAAACAATGAAGGTAATTCTGCTTATTGCAAGAAACGATGCTTAAAACAAGGATCTGCCAATGGAATAAAACACTTTCATAAGAGAAAACTGCTTAAAAACAAGTACAAATGTCTAGAAATAAGTTCAACAATCACACAATATTATTAAATAAATATTATTTGGGTCACTTAAAAGATCTTATTTAGCGCAAAGGTAGGTAGCGGCTATAAGTTTCCATTCGTTGTTACATTAGCCTCGTGCAAAACTAAAGAAGCAATCTTCAGACACTAAAGATACAGTACAGACGTCAGAGAACACCCTTAATTCGGTTTTATTTACAGCCAAAACGGCAAAAACTTCAATAAACAACAATGTTTTGATGTTTTGATAATATATTAACAGGTGTAACATCTTGGATATGAAGGAAGAAACTCAAAGGAAAATAAATGGGAAAAAAAAAAAAAACGGTCAAAAGAGAAAAGAGGACTCATAACAGCTGCGGACCTGGATGACCACCCACACTGCCCCATAAGATAAGCAGCACTTAAAGCGTTCACCTCTGAGAGAGAGGAGAAGATCAAGCTGCTTCAGATCTGAAAACACCCACAGGTGCTTCTGTCCATCCTTCCACCGTGAGAAGACCACTCAGCGCTGTGGGTCTGAAAGGACGTGTAGCGGATCGAGAAGAACCTCGCTGAGGAAAGGAGACGGACACACTGAACAAAGAAGCTGAACGACGGACTGACCGCCCCAGAGTCCAGACCTCGACACCACTGAATGGGTTTGGGCTCACTTGAATGGCGAGAAGCAGGAAACGCTAAACCAACTTGTAAGACTGAACTTTGGAGGCGCGTCTGTAGATTTCTTTGAAAAACTGAAAGTGAGTCTCCTGAAAAGAATGGAAGCTGTGACAAATGGCAAAGAGTGGACACTAAATTCTGAAAAAAATACACGTAGCCGTCGAGGCTTCTGCGCAATCCTCGACGAAATCTATGTTTTCTGCTTTTTTCCTTCACGCTCACTCATTCTTACTTCGCACAGTCCCGTGTCTTAACTCACTGAGCACGTCTGGGAGGAGGGGAAAACTGTAAACTAGATTTTTGGCCCAACCATAATTTTAACCACAACCTAAAGATCAGCACAAAAACACCAAACCGTCCTCGAGCCGTTCGGAGAGGGAGGAATGTGCTGCACTCATCAGGCCAAAGCTAATCTAGTCACTGCTTTACGTCAATAGCACAGAACTGTTCTGAGCACTAAAAGCTGTTATCACTGCATTCTGCTCACAACTGGCAACCCTACTGCGTTCATGAAAAGCTGAAGCTAATTGCAAAATCATTTACCACAAAGACGTTTATAGTCGGTGGGTTTATTTTAATTGTTAGGCAAATTCCGGCTGCATGAAAACACACATAAAGCAGTTAATACACTGACTCACTCTAAAAGCACACACACACACACACACACACACACACACACACACACACACACACACACACACACACACACACACACACACACACCCAGATCAGATTGCTAATGGATGCTCCACCGTGGCAGTGAGAGAACATGATAGTGGCTCTTGAGAGAACATATTACAGTGTACAGGACATATGAAATGATCTTGCTTTAAAAAGGGCCCATCAACAGCTTTTACTTTGACTTTTTACAGTTGATGTTACAGATGAACGTTTTTTTTACCCCCTTGATCCAACCCAAGTATTTTAACGGTGTCGTGGGCTGGAGGTTAGGGAACCGGCCCCATGACTGGAAGGTCGCTGGTTCGATCCCCAGCGCCGACAGTATGTGACTGAGGTGTACCTGAGCAAGACTGTTAGCCGGCTGCCCACCGCTCTGGGCAAGTGTGCTCACTGCCCCCTAGTGTGTGTGTGTGCTCACTAGTGTGTATGTGGTGTTTCAATTCATGGATGGGTTAAATGCGGAGGTGAAATTTTCCCATGATGGGATTACTAAGGGTCTCTTAATTGGCTGATGTAGATCGGAGTGTGTTTTCACGTAATACACCCACATTTGTATGGTAAGACATGCTTGGCTGCCAATTATGCCATGTGCACTGATATGTTTTGCTTTTGGTCCACTTTTCTTTTTTTTTTTTAAATGTCCATACGTCCTTTACTTCTTTCAGACGTGCACATTATTTATACCTGAACAACATTAGAGCAGCGTTTCATTTCAAGTTTGGATCACTTTACATTTTTTGGTTGCTTTCACACTTTCGCAGATTTACAATGCACAATTACTGAATTTAACATATTGGTTAAAATGCGGCCTGTGCAAAAGTTACGGCATATTTTACATTTTATGCTTAATTTTTTTTAACACGTTCAACTTAAAAAACAAATTGTGCATTAAAATGCTAGTGGCAGTCGTGGGCTGGAGGTTAGGGATCTGGCCCTGTGACCGGAAGATCGCTGGTTCGATCCCCAGAGCCGACAGTCCTTGACTGAGGTGTCCTTGAGCAAGACACCTAACCCCCAACTGCTCCCCGGGCGCTATGGATAGGACTGCTCACTGCTCCCTAGTGTGTGTGTTCACTAGTGTGTATGTGGTGTTTCACTTCACGGATGGGTTAAATGCAGAGGTGGAATTTCCCCGTTGTGGGATCAAAAAAGTATCACTTATCTTATCACTTAGTGGTCCCTGCAGAGGATGTGTTAACTTATTTTCACATAGAAAATCAACAACATATGTCATTTGACCAGCAAATTCAATGGCGTATTATTCAAACTGATGTGGCTCAACTGATTTCTTCATTTCTTTTTTCATCCATCCATCCATCCATCCAAAAAGCCAAACTACCTTAGTCACAGTGTCATACATATGCCACAACTTCATAATGCTCTGTTAGTATCCTGCGTCTGTCTCACAGTTTTAAATGCACTGTTCCAGCGGTTAAAACACCAGGTTTAAATCAGAGCAGCATCGCAGAGCAGCCGGGAAAGCAGAATGTTTCCCGAGGTACTTTCGTTTTTAACCACTCGCAGCTGAAAAATGTGGGTGGAGTGCCTTTTACATGTGCTTCCAGTGGCATGTCACTCGCAGCAAGTGGCAGAAAAAAAGACTCGAAGCAGAGTAGATGCACATTTTACATGCTTATATTATGCGGAAAGGTGGCCGGCTTAAACACGGTTGGAATACCGGCAGATATTACAGGTTTTCATTTATACTTTCAAATATTTCAATATTAAAATATAGTATTGTTATCTCCTGAAAAAGTGCCGCAGGTTGTGGATGACGTCCATTTAATGGAACCTCTGCCAAAGTGACGAAAATGCAGTGCAAAAAAAAAAAAAAGAAGCAAATAATCATAAGTGGATCAGACTTAGCACAGCCGACACTCTATCTATTAAAACATGCCACGAAAGTCACGGTCTCAATCCACTAGATCATATTTCTCAACCATTTAATGTGTTTACTACACATTTCTTTAACCTAAGAATAGTGTAGAATGATGTAGTCTTTGAATAATAAGCTTAGGGCTGGCTTTACACTGTGAAACTTTCATGCAACTTCTTGAGTTGCCTGCAACATGATTTCAAGCAACCTGACAGATGCATGCAACACATTTGACAAATCAGCAGCTCGTATTTTTTGAGACACTATCATTTTCAATATGAAATCATCAGTGAAGCGTTATTCACATTTCTGCAGCATTTTTGCGTTTGTACATGTTTTCAGCTGTCACTGTTGTTTTTAGCATTGGTGCTAGTGTTAGCTGACTCGAAAGGTCTGTTGTCAGGACACGGATAAACTACTAATCCTACATGAAGTCAGTTGTTCTCGGTTTTAAGGCCAACAGACCATCACCAGGTGAAAGCATGTCGCTTGACGCGGTCACGTGACACGTTATTGTCATTTTAATTAGTCGTTTCATGAAACATGTTTCAACTGTTGCGGGTGAGTTTCAACGCGGTGCTGGAGTTGTGCAACTCGAGTGCAACTTTGTTTCATACAGGTTTCAAGCAACAAATGTGTTCCCGGAAAGTTCCTCTGTGTAAAGCAGGCCTTGGGGTGGACTCACTTTCATTTTAGGGGCTTACTTTGGTTAAAGTTAGCAGAACAATCTGACATAAACCTGCCTGTTGATCTTCTTCCAGTAATTGCTACTAATATATAGAATTTTGCACACAGCTGCTTTGTTTACTAGGATGCTGAGTGCCTACATTTCCGGGCACAGGCATCTGTGTGCCAGCTGTGTGTATGTGTTCACGCAGAATGCAGGGCCAATAAGACCTCCGCCGCATGAGCCCTCTGACTCACAGCAGCCTCATCACCATAAAAGTCATCCTCCCACTCGTCTCTGCGCCATCCCTCCATCCTCAATCTCCTCCCTCGCCGTCTTTCCTCTTTCGCCCTCTCTCTGTTCCTCCTCTGTCCCCCTGTCTCTCCCCTTCCCCCAGCTCTACACAGATGGCCATTCCTCTTTGGCCTGGGGACACACAAGCTGCTGTGTGTGCACATGTGGGAACACAATCATCATCATCATCATCATCATCATCACTGTCTGAGGAACCAAACGCCTTTCCAGAAATCACACAAGCACACACACATACAAATCAAGTGATTTAGTGCTACTAGGACACTACGCACTGAATTTACTTGATTCCAATGTGGACATCATTTCCATATGAATATCACGTCAGCACTATTCCTGCCAAATTATGCAAAGATAAATGCATGTTTGTGTGATTATACAGTGCTGCGCGAAAGACACATTTTCAAGATCTATTTATTTGTGTGGTTTGTGTTTATTTGCTGAAAAAAAGTTAATATTTGAATAAACAAAATGTAAAGAATATTAATTAATAATTGATTTGTGATAAAGTGATTTTCTGGATGTTGGTGTGTTTGTTTACCCATCTCCAAGCCTCTCCTCCTCGAGGAAGCCCAGTATTATATGTAGTTATAAAGCAGCTCCTGGTTTGACCAATCAGTGCTCAGTAAATTGAGCTCATGATGTAATTGATGATATTAACGAGTCTCTGTGGCGGCTGTGAAGGTGTCCAGGAAAAATATGGACCCGAGAAATTCTTGTTACTGTTTATAGTTTTTCTATTTATCTGAATTATGAATACGACTTTATTCTAATGTATATTGTGATAAACTCACTGCTGAGGTCAACTAGTTAAACATTTGCTTAGAGGCCTCAAACTTTCACCCAGTGCTGTATTTATAGTTGAAACACAAAGGTATGGATCAAATGACGCGTTGTTGATTTTCTGTGTGAATAAGTAAACACATCCTCTATAGAGAACACACTTCTGCAAATTTAAATGCATAACCGTGGTTTATGTCGCCGCTGTCGGAGCCGGAAACCGGACTCCACGTGGAGAAGACGTGTAGGTTCACTGGTGGTTTTGGATACTAAATAAAATGGCTATATTTGTGTTGTAGATGTTGTGGCCCCTGGTTGCCATCACCACCACTATAAAGAAATCTGAGTCTGCAAGTTTCTTTCCAGTGTACCACTTCACTCCAAACCCCTCTTAATGACTGAATTATGCAGCAATTTCGATTGGTGGAGTTTACCTTTAAGAGGAATAACAAAAACAAGCCTAGGAATTGAAGGTCTAAGTAAGCAGGAGATGTAGTAACTTCTTCTGCAGCAAGAGCTTGTAACGTATGTAGGACTTGGTCCCAGATGCACAAGAGATGCAAGAGAAGCCAGAGGGTCTTGGCCTAATCCACTCATTCGACCAAAGGAAGAGACAATAGGGATGTGTTTATAAACAGCTGTCAGCTCCTGTGTCATCCCGTATCGTTCCTAGGGTTTCTGTCTAGGCTAAAGAGTGAGCTTTTTAGGGGTGGGGGTGGCACTGCAGGGGGGCCAGGGGTTGGAGCGTAATGGTCTGGGTCAGCGAGATAACCTGGACACACCCTCATCCTGCTTTGTGTTGCAGATTCCATTAAAGCAGTGAGAGACAATGTGAGAGAGCAAGGGAAAAGAAATGATGAAGACGGAGACGTCTCAAGGACAAAAAGTCGGCCTGTTTTTCCCGGCGCAGCCCCAAATATCAAATTTAAAAGCAATTTAACCCCTCGAGAAAAAGGCTGTAAAGAGCGCAGTTAAAATTAAACAGCTGAAGAACTGCCACTGGCAACAATCGAAGCGCGCATGGATCTCATTTGTCAAGCATCAACGCCGAGAAGACGGATAAAAGAAGAACAGCGGAATTCTACATGCTGGAACCGCTAAACGAGGCAAGGCCTCTGGTGATAGAGAGACAAAGCCCTTAGTTTTCACCTTCAGGCCTCAAATGAAAAGTTATGATCAGTGCCGAATTAACATCTTTAAGCCAAGTCTAGGTCCCTGTCAAGCTTAAGGATCAGAATGGAAAGAGCTCAAAGCCAAATTCAATGCAAAACAGCCAATTTTTGCCTTTATTTATTGATTTCTGCTGATGTGTCTCTCTGCTTTGAAGCAATATCGTATTTCCTTTTTGTTTTGTTCTCTTAATACAGTCAACACTTTAAACATCCAATCGAGCTGGGTCAGAAGTCAACCTCCTAATCAGAGACACCTGGAAAAGTGGACTGCTAAAGTTTTTCCGTTGCATAATAATGCTAAATTATATTAAATTTATATAAAAAAAATTAAAAATTAGAGTTGCTTGGCTCCCGGGTGGCGCAACCGTCTACGCGTTGGCCGTATTATCAGGAGATCACGAGTTCGATCCCTGGTGATGCTGCAGCCGTCCGTACCCGGGAGTCCAAGAGAGGACAATTGGCCTCGCTCTCTCTGGGTGGGTAGGATGGCCCCTCTTCTCCCCCCCATCACTCAACACTGACATAGCAGATCTGACGGTTGGCGCTTTCCTCCGAGCGCGTTCGGCTGTCCCGTGACGTCGCGTGAGCGGCAGTTTGGTTTCACAGGTCTCAGAGGAAGCCTGTGCTGCCTTCACCCCCCAGTGGTGATAGTATCGTGGGATTGGGGGAGTCCTAAGCAGCGGGATGGAATTGGAGATGACTACATTGAGGAGAAAACTGAAATAAATAAATAATAACAATAAATAATGAGTTGTCAGGGTGAGGTGCACCTAGAATACGAGAGATAACTGTCCAAGATATCAAGTCAATATACTTTCTGTCGTTGCCATTGTTGTATATCATCATCAGCAGGACAAACATTAAAATTGTTATCTGAAAAACGGCTGCTGCCCTTTGCATTGTGTGGACAGTTCGTGGAGCACGGACCAGCAGAAATCCATCCCAATTCCTGGGAATAGAATATCGTTACATCACCTTGTAACACTCCTGAACAGTAAGCATTTTGTATGGAGACGTAATAAATTGCACTGTATTGATGTATCGTGAACAGCATATTAGGTTGTAACTGCAGCATTAGACTGGGACATTATAAAGCACCTTTGATCCAAATATTGTACTTTTATAAATGTTGATTGCCCTAATAAACTGAAAAAAAAAAGTATCAGATTGAGACGTCACTGGATCGTATCATATGGAAATGTTATGGTTTTGAATATGGTTTTCGTGGCTTTAAGGTCAAGACCAATCTCCATTCAACAGAACTGCTTTCTTAACTGAACACATGTCACACGAGTTGTGTTTCAAAGAAAGAGTAAGTCACGACAGACTAGCCCATAATTAGATCATTAGACGGTGTCACATCCCAGCTGCTAGCGCCCATCCTGTCACAAGTAAATGGGCTTCTTTTTTTATTGGGAGGCAATGATGTCACGTCTAGTTCTGAAATGAGTGACCCTTTCCTGCTCTGCCCACAAATACATTCTGGCATAGACACTGTTGCCAACTTGGACAAGCTTTGCAGAACAACGGGAAAAAATCCCATTTCGCCTAACGAGGAAATGTAACTCGGTTCCCATGTGGTCGGGATTAGATCAGGTAGCGTTCTCCTCCAAGCGTGTTGAGCCTTCCAATGACGTTACATTGGCGGTAATTTGAAAATTGAATACTTCACATGTCTTGGACAAAGAATCATGCTATGCTTTAACAGCAAGGGACGAGCGAGTCTTAGCTTTAGCCCTAACCTTACCCCTGGTTTTACTTAAAATAGACTTTATTAAAGTTTTCAAATACGTCAAATAGTCAATACAAAATCACATAAGCACCAATTTACACACTTAATACAACGAGTCTATCTAAAATACCACCATAGACTTGGTATCAATTTAAATCAGAGAATTATAAATTGATTTGGTGCCAGCCTTCACCCTCCCAGCAAGGTAGCACTGTGTGGTGAGGGAAACAGATTAATAAAACTGGACAGACATTCCCCAAATTTAGAGTTACTTGGCGCGTTCCAGTCGGCACTGGAACAGAATTCCAGACAGAATTCTAAGGCAGTGACTAGTTAGGCAGCCGCCCTGGGATTGGAACCCACTAATTGATTTTTAAATGACATTTATTTTATTTGTGTGATGTCAATGTTCATTTAATTCTTGCACGACCTTGCAACAGCAGCTAGACTGCGCATGGACTGGTCAGTTAGCTGTACTGAAATACTTCCACAGTAAAACTAAGAAAAGAAAGCAACTGATAAACCCTCGGTCCAAAAATATGCCAAGACCCAAGCAGCCAATTCCTTTTTCCGAGGTAATCTCTTATCTCTCTGCCATGCATATCCTGCGAAATACTCACAGTGGCAGTGTGCACAGTGGCGGGGTCAGATTCAGGAAGGCAGCCAAGGCCTGTGGCCTCCTACTGAGAATTTAATCAGCCTTTGTCTCGAAGTGAAGAGAGTGAATCACAACACACAGGGAGCAAGCCTGCAATCAACACTGCACAAACATCACTACGGCATCGCATCACATCCCTCTCTCTCCCTCTCTCCCCCCATCTGCATCTTCTCCTCTCCTCTTCTGACTCTTATATTCAGCAAATGGCAAAAGAATGCACATAGACCCTGTACAGAATCTGTTATGAGGAGGTGAGAGGGAGAATGTGGAAGAGGGAGGGGGAGAAGGAGAAATCAGGGATAGAGAGTGAGCGAGAGAGAGAGATGACAGGCCTAAATCCAGCTTTGTAGATCTGGATTAAACTCCACTGATTCCTCCCTTCATGTCTCTTCCTCCTTGTTTATGTAATGCAGCTGAAGGAAGCTTGCGCTACCCCAAAAGACAAGACGCTTCGTTTATCAACCTGTAACTCTGTTACACACATTGCAACAAGCACAGAAAGGTACATACGGACAGACTTCACAGCAGCCCAACTGTAGGAACCAACTATTTTTAACCCAATTTTGTCCAGACTGCTGTTGTAAAATTATTCAAATGATTTCATGTTTTGAATTCCATTATGGAAAAGAAAGACAAATGCATGTATTTATATACATATATAGGATATAAAATATTGCTCCATCACTGGTGGACAGTAACTGAGTAACTGAGTAACTGAGTAAATGTAATTGGTTTCTGTACTTTAGTATTTTTGGTGTATCTGTACTGAAGTTTCTCCGTTCTGGGCGACTTTTTCCTTTCACTCCACTACATTTTAGAGTCTAATATCCGACTTTTTCCTCCTACATTTTGAGAAATCTGTCGTTCCTTTTGGTTTCTGTGTGTATAAAAACGTAACATGTCAAAACGAAAGAAGCGCAAAGCCAGAGCACCAATCAGGGCCCAGCGGTCACTTTGTTTAGAGCTGGTTTTGACCTGTTGGTCATACCGACCCAGTGCAGCACGCGGTTCAACGTCAGCGCGGCAGCGTAAAACTTTGGGAGAGTCTGTTCAACATAAATGATGAACTAACCTAACTTTGTGTAAATAGAGCTCAATATAGAAATATGTCCACATATGCAGTCGAGACTGACGCGGCTTTTTTCTGAATTTCTACAAACACCATTTCATTTTATAGTAAATGAGTTTGGGCTGGTTTATGTTTATGAACAGACGCCTACAGATCAACATAGTAAAGGAGCTCATCTGTGATCCTGAGTTTAAAGCCAGTTTTTATTCAACTTAAACTTGGAACTAAGTTGTAAATAAATCTGAAACTGAAACTTTGCTTGTGTGTAAAAAGTGATTTCAGAGCCACTCGGTTCTCCCTGATGGAAACTGTTTACCTTCAGTGTTTTGTGCTTCTGATCATTTTAATAGACGTCAGCGTCACTAATTAATGACGCTCTATTAAAAGACTGGTTTACCAAGAGAGACGCTGGAGGACTTTCACCTGAAATGAGTTCATGAAGCCAGTCTGGTTATAAAAATGATAACAGGACCAGATCAGAGCCAGAATTCCTCTTTTAGTACTTTTACTTTATACTTAAGTACATTTGAAGGTAAATACTTTAGTACTTTTACTCAAGTGGAGGTCTAAAGGGAGGAACTTCTACTTTTACTGGAGTGATATTTTACCTTGGGCGTCTCTACTTGGTACATGGTTTGTGCATTTCGTCTGCCTTTAAAACACTAAAGTACATTAAGCAAAAATACTTTTTTTGCCCATTTTCATACATTTGAAGTGCATTCAATGCACTGAAAAACTGAAAAACGGCAAAAATGGAGATACACGGTTTTCTTCCGACAACAGCGACACGCCTGCTGTCTGGGAAGCTTCCATTGTGAGCTGCATTGGCCTCGTAGCTCCTAAAAAAACTAAGGAAGCAAGCTTCAGACGCCGAACATGTCTCTGCTGATCGACTACGGTTGGGGAAATTGCGTAAATTCAATTTTTTTGCCAAACTGTTTAACTGCCTATCATGACCCACAGCTGGTTAAAGCCCAGAATCCAGACACGTCAACAAAGCCAAGTTTGTGTCGTTCGTAACGCAGAGGTAACGATGCTGTCACACGATATTTGATTGAAGCTCTTGGGAATAGATTACTGTAATGAAATCAGGACTAACTCGGTTAGGTCAGAGGAAATTCCGAGACGTATCTAAAAAACAAAGACACACAGAACAGGGACTTTCTTATCTAAGATCCTGCTTAAAAAGGACGCTGTTTATCAGCCCCTAAATTTAACTTGAAGAGCCCGGGAGATTCTTCAGCGCAAACGGTGGCAGCAATGGGATCCAGGCCAGCATGTTTGGCATGTGAGAGGGTTCCAAGAACGACGGAGAGGAAGGAGGATATCAATGGGAGAGAGAGAGAGCAAAGACCGTGAGAGGAGAAAGAACAAGCGAAGGAGGGTCAGTGAGATTGTTATGCATTAAGCTTAATTCATTACGACCTGCATTCACACATAAATGGAGATCTGTTGTGTGAAAATCACTAATAATTGCTTTATTAGTTATTATAATGCACAATAATTGATCTGACAAAGCCTTGCTATGCAAAATATTGAGCATGAAGGGATCACCTGTATTCACATCTTACCAACATATAATGGGCAACATTTGATCCTTATAGGTTCAATGTAGCATCAAGTGACTTCCAGAGTTTCTTACTTTCCCGGTCCAGGTTACCTGGCCAGGGACAACCTTAGTCTCCTGTCTATTTAGATTGCTGTGTAGTCCAGGACTAGCCTTAATCTTTGTGAAGGAAACCAGCTCTAAAACTATTAAGAATTTGAAACAATAAGTCAAACTGGATGACAAAAAATACTTATTTATGGCATTTTTAATTTTTTTTTATGGCAAAACGTTGAAAACTCTTGCATATAAGGGTTCATTTATCTACATCTGGCTGTAAAATGGGTTAAAACTAACTTTCCCCCTTTTTTTATGTATTTGGCTGCCAAAAAGCCACGAAATGATATTTAACCTAGAACACTGGCCGCAAACTGACTTACTGAAAACCTGTTCAGCGCATTTTAGCCTGTAATTAGTCATGACTAATATGACTAGTTCCAATAAAGCGCGGATTACATCAAGTATTAGTGAGTAGTAGCTCTAAAGTAATGAGCTCCAGACGTCACTTGATGCTACTGAGAACCTACAGGAAACAGATTTTGCCAATTATAAACTAATTCCATGAGAACTTTAGACGATTACTTCATGCTCAATCACCAGCATATCAATTCTTTATCAGTTCATTATCAGTTAGCCAGTGTTTGAATTCGAACCTCCAGCTGCAGTAAAAAGAGGTGACGTTACTGGGGGGGCTGTAAAAGTGAGATCCCCTCCCCAGTAGACAGAATATGTTGTTTTCTAGCCACAAAAAGCCCAGAACAAATTGAAATAGTGTCTCTGTCTTCAGTGGTCTGGAGACTTGGTGCTTAGAATGCCCTTTAACTAGAAAAGCTAAGACAAAGAGCATCAAAACAACCAACAATGCAATTATTAGTCATTTTCACACAACAGACCTCCAATTATGCACTAATACATAATGAAAAGAGCTTAATCCAGGGGGAATAAACCCTTTAGATTTAGATAAATTGGGCATTATTGAACAAAGAAGAACTTAACAAACCCCAAAATATGTGTTCCTTAAAATAAAGTGTTATGAGAAAGAGTAAGAGAGACAGAACCGTCGTCAGATGAGAGCACGGCACAGAAAAACTGGCATTGATCTGGCAGAGCTGGGCGGCTCCGTGGGGGAGCAGCGCCCATATCAGATGTGATTATGTCACTTCTGTCAGACTTCTTAAGTGCTACATGGTTTATATTTCCCAGAACAACGTGGCAGGCAGAGGGTGGCCCTGCTGCTCGGGCGCCTCCCTGCCAAGCCTTTGATCACGCGAGTCGAGCGAGCCGAGGTTTCTGGGCGGATATTTCGCCTAAGTCACCTTATTAGCACATCCCGTCATCTGCATGTGATACACTGATACCCGGCGCACATTCTGAACCATTAACATCATTCACACAGCCAGCAATTACGCAATCAGGCCTAATTAGGCAACGCAAGTTCAGACACGTGTACTATGAATTATATAGGCGTCCTAATGGCAGCAGCAATACATCATTCAAATCCAGGAAAAAACAGCCAACACCGAGGAGAACAGAGACATTTCCAGCATTTCCCGGTTTAATCTCCTGCTGAGGAGTTACAGGCGATATTAAATGATAGTAACCATGCATCACTTTCTTTATCTCCTAGTTCCTCGCCGCTCTCCCCACTGCAATCAAGTCCTTTCAGAGCACACAATGGGCAAGACCTCTCTATCAGATATGGCCTGTTGCTTTCCCAGGAGGCTTTGTGAGCAGGGCTGAGGCAGGAGGCTGGCTGCGAACGTCCGAGCTCTAAATCTTCAGGGTGCACTTAAGCCTCCACGTCTGCCCAGCTCTAATGCAGTACAAGCATTGCAGCAACAGCCCCAATGCCCTACAAAGGGTGGCGCGGGGGCACAATTGCCAATTTATCTGTGTGCAACCTGGCATTTTACTCAGCAGCCTAGGTGTGACCCCTAGCTGACTGACTGGGGGAGGAGGAAAGAGAGAGTAGGGGGCTTCAGAAGTCTGGGTGGATAGTATAGATGTATTTCTCTGAAGTGTAACACACACACACACTATATACACCAATCAGGCATTGATGTGCTGGTGTGTTAGTGTGTGTTGCGCTGGTCTGAGGGGATCAGACACAGCAGTGCTGCAGTAGTTTTTAAACACTGTGTCCACTCACTGTCCACTCCACCTTGTAGATGTAAAGTCAGAGACAACAGCTCATCTGCTGCTGCACAGTGTGTGTTGGTCATCCTCTAGTCCTTCATCAGTGGTCACAGGACGCTCTTAGCTGGACATTTCTGGTTGGTGGACTATTCTCAGTCCAGCAGTGACACTGAGGTGTTCAAAAACTCCAGCAGCACTGCTGTGTCTGATCCACTCAGACCAGCACAACACACACTAACACACCACCACCACGTCAGTGTTACTGCGGTGCTGAGAATGACCCACCACCCAAATAGCACCTGCTCTGTGAGGGTCCATGGGGGTCCTGACCACTGAAGAACAGGGTAACAGAGTATCAGAGAAACAGATGGACTACAGTCTGTAACTGTAGAACTACAAAGACCAGCTATACAGTAAGTGGAGCTGATAAGATGAACATATATACACACACACACATGACTCATATCATTGATGTAAGCTGGCTACCTTGTTGCTACCTCGCTTGTTCAGAGGCACCCATGATTTTACCCCAGTTTGTAGCTAG
This sequence comes from Pygocentrus nattereri, assembly GCF_015220715.1. Taxonomy (NCBI): domain Eukaryota; kingdom Metazoa; phylum Chordata; class Actinopteri; order Characiformes; family Serrasalmidae; genus Pygocentrus; species Pygocentrus nattereri. Next base: position 4,487,999 of record NC_051226.1, read on the forward strand.
TGATGTAAGCTCCAACGTCCCATTTCTGAGCCAAGTCGAACGCAGCAATAGATCCATGAAGTACTGCTAAACCCTCCGCCACTACATCTGGGCCACTTTACATTTGATTGGTTGGTTCAGCGCAGAAAAAAGGTACCTGACCTTAAACACAGCCAGATACAGCACTTTATCATCAACAGAGCGCAAAAGCAGCAACACTGGGTCCAGCGTGAACCCACCCTTAGCCTCACAGCTACAGTGCAAAACTAAAGAAGAAAACCTCGGACACCAAACATGTCTCGGTTCATCGACTACTCCATTTTTTGGCTGATCCATCACTTTAAACTACAGGTCTTTTCATACTGCTAGCATTACCATGGAAATGGGGCTTGTCTTACAGCAGGCTTTGAAGAGGGACGGCTGCATGGTGTCAACAGTGGCCTACAGGTCAGAGGTGTCTTGTGGTCATGTAGATCCCTGTGGTTTACATAAGTCTCCACTTTCATTACAGCACATGGTCCTCCACACAGGTCACCAAGGAGACTGCGGCAGGCCTGCTGACTCAGCAAGTCCTTTAGCCAACTTTATTGGCTATTAGCACAGACACACACACACACTCACACACACACTCACACAAAACTCTGTTTTCTACGTCACATGCAGGTAATAATGCATTGTGTCCCTTCAGTCAGAGCACTGACCATCACTCCCTGTGTTTAGAAGTGTAAGCTCGGTGAAAGCTGACTCTATGCCTTATCAGCGAGCCATGTGGGTAAGAGATATAGGCCTCGGGACCAGCTGCAGCTCCAAAATCTATTCAGCTGTGGAGTAACCAACGGCCTGTACAGGAGTCTCGATAACAAATCCATGCCACCTGAAACCAGGCCCCACCAGAGAGACCATGTCCACGGAGGAGGGAGGGAGAGGGAGAGCGGGAGAGAGCGAGGGAGAGAGCCAGGGAGAGAGCTGGAGGGTCCTCATCAAAAAAGCACGCTACATTACTCCAATTACCATCCTCTGCTCATGCTCCCGCTGCCTCTCAGCTGGCTCCAACCAGACAGGGCCTGGGCAGACACACACAAACTTGCTTTAGCACACTGTCAGGATAAGGGGGTCATACGTACTGTGCTCTGCATAAGCACTCGAGGGAGCCCACCTTTCATTTATTTCATTTCCAATCAAAACACTGGTTGTTCATTTTCCAGTGTCAGAACAGTTACACTAATTCAAAAACGTTTCTTCTCAGAAGGCTCTTTTCACAAGTTTTAGTTTTCCTCAGAAAAATGCAGGAACATTTTTCCACCCCTCCAAAGTTCAGTCTTAGAAGTTGGTTGCACTTTCAATCCAAGTAATCCCAAACTTGATTTTCTCTCGTTTAATGGTTTAATCATTTTTAAAACTCCAGTTTTTTTCACTGCATGTGGAATATGTTACGTCTAATCTCCTTAGAAATATACATACATATATCTCATCATTATCATCGTTAACCGCCTAGTCCAGACAGGGTCGTGGTAGCAGTTGGGAGAGCAGAGAATCCCAGATGACCCTGTCCCCTGCAACGTCCTCCAGCTTATTCATGGGGACCCCAAGTCGCTCCCAGGCCAACTTGGAGATTTACACACACACACACACACACACACACACACACACATATATATTTCCTAAGCCGCTTCTCCCTCTGGGTCGCAGGGGAGCCTATCCCAGAGGTCATTGGGCGGAAGGCAGGATACACCCTGGACAGGCTGCCAGTCCATTGCAGGGCAGGCAGGCAGACAGACAGACGATAACACGTTATAATGGCAGTGCATAGTAATGATATATGATAACATATGTAATGTGTAATAAAAACAGCATATATTAAAGCTTCTGCCACACTAATAATCAGCCTCATACATATTACATACAGATCTATAACACCAACCTCACCACCCAAAGGGAAATAATGAACTACCTAGGCCAATCATTGTGGCTTAGCTTCTTTCAGGACCTTTCTTGTCCTGAAAATGCACAAAAACAAGCACACAGACACACACACACATCACCCAATGAGACAAGTTGGAGTCAGCAGGAGCACTAGCCTAGCGACCAGCAGCAGCCGAGCCACTGTGTCTTATCATCAGCAAACAGGAGACTCAGACAAAGGCCCAAATCGCCCTTAATCTCCTAGTAAACAGACGCCCAATATTACATGCCTGGCAATAAGAGCCAAGCATCTCTCTCTCCTCTCAGAAAGCACTGCTGTCACGGCCGCTCTGAAACTGGCCTGAAGGATTTGTTGTCTGCAGTGGGCCTGTAGCCAAGGCAACCAGTAAAAACTGTGTGCAGTCAACAGCCTGTGTGCTGATTGGCCGCTGCCTGGACGTCAAAGGGACACTAAAGGCAGGGCTCTTTCACTAATATTCTTTGAGTGAATCTAGTTTCTGATGAGGACGACAGCAGAGAACAAAGCACTTACCCTTACTGAAGGGCAGTGCTCATAAGGGTACATGACACCTAAATTAGCTTGCCATGTCAACTGACATAGACCTAGAAAAAAAAACGTTTTTAACAAAGGCTTCAGATGTTTCAGCCACATTCATTGCAAAAAGGTGCATAAAATGAAGCACACAGTCATTCAATCTCAACAAACAAGAACTGGCAGTGGAAAGGGTCGTTAAACATGGCACTGCCAAAGGATGTCACCTTTGCCACAAGTCGGTGAAATTTCTGCACTGCTAGATCTGCCCCAGTCGACTGTAAGTGCTATTATTGTGAAATGGAAGCATCTAGAAGCAGCAAGAGCTCAGTCATGATGTGGCAGAGCATTCAAATTTACAGAGCTCAGCCATAGAGTGCCAAAGTGCATAAAAACTGCCCATCCTTTTTTGTACCACTCACTAAGAGAGTTCCAAACTACATCTGGAAGCAGCATCAGTACAAGAACTGAGCATTGGGAGCTTCATGAAATGGGTTTACAAGGCTGAGCAGCTGTGCACAAGCCTAAAATTGCTGTACGCAATGGACAGTCGGCTGGTGTGGTGTAAAGCAGCAGTGGAAACGTTCTTCGGACTGATGAATAACACTTATATGGCACTTATATAAGTTTGGGGGAGGAGGGATAATGGTCAGAGTTTCAGCCCCGTTGTAATGCTACAATGTACAAAGACAGTTTTACAACAATGTAATACTTCCAACAGCAGCAGTTTGATGAAGACCCTTTTCTATTTCAGCATGACTGAGCCCCTGTGCCCAAAGTGAGCTACATAAAGACATGGTTTGATGAGTTTAGTGTGGAGGAAGTCCTGACCTCAACCCCACTGAACACCTTTGGGACGAACTGGATTGCTGATTGACAGCCAGGGCGTCTCCACCAATATCAGCACCTGGCCACACGTTCTTTCGATTGAATGTGCACAAATTGTGCACAGACACACTCCAAAATCTTGGTCACAGCCCTCCCAGAACAGTGGAGGCTGTTGGCGCTGCAAGGAGGGCTCAACTCCATTTTAATGCCCATGGTTTTGGAATGCGATGCTCATCAACTTCATATAGGTGTGATGGTCAGGTGTCCACATACTTTTGGCCACACACTGTAAACTGAGGTGCAGAGTCTGTCATTTCAAGCGTTATGACAGAACCTAATGCCATCAGCATTACTTGACAGATGTTTATGACAAATGACATAAAAGTGTTTATAAATGTTTGTGTAGGTGTCGTGCAAGTTTATAAACACTGGCCTACACCAACGTATTCACAATCAGCCTACACCTACACGACACAGTGTTACAGGCTTGTGACGCTTCAGGTCCTGGTGTCTCGGTGACGGTCACTACTGAAGAATGAGAAAAGCTAGGTAGTTTTTGCTTTTCTCACATTTTCCAAGCAGCCTGTAAATGACAGTTCAGCACGTTTGCACCAACATACTCAGCCTACAGCACAGGAAAGCCGCAGTGGACCAGCTCCGAAAAATTGCACCAGCAAACGAGGCCATGCAGTAATTACAGTGACCGCATTTCATGTACCTGCTCCTTCTGAGGCCCTATCAGGGTTAAGGGCTGGTTAAATTGGATTGCCAAGGAAAAACACAGGTAACCAGTAAAGACATTGTTGCACTGAGCACTCCTGGTTTCACTTGGCTAACAGGGCCAGGCTTAACTAAATGGGAAAGCTAAAAGGTGCTTTACTGCTATTGTAAAGCAGGCAGAACAGAGCGCTGAATAGAGCCACTTCTCATGAGAGGGCCCAGGTTTCCTTGACAACACGGCCCAGTACTCAGGAAGCTCTCTCGGCACAGACCTGCTATCACCTTCCCACTGCAAACAGCAGTTGTGTTCTTATGGCCTACGCAGCAAGGTTACACATACACTCACTGCGTTCAGTCACACTATACGTGTTAAAGGAACGGTTAGCCAAAGCCAAAGTTAGCCAAACCAGGTTTGGAGTCTGTCTTTAAGGCACACAGAGTCAGAAACAACATAACGCTGTTGGAAAAAACCTTGTATCTCCATGTTTGGCGTTTTTTGGTTTTTGACATAGTTTGAAAATACCTGTTACTCTTTATATGGTCTATAAATTTCATGATAAACAGACCAAAAGAAATGACCAAAAATGACATAGAAAAAACTCTGGTTCCATTGACTTACACTGAAAGCAAAGAGGTTTTCTTCCTTTTCCTGCAAAGTTGTAATTTTGGAGATGCAAGGTTTTGTTCTGACAACAGCGATAAGCAAGTCTATTAGAGATTACTTAAGGGGAACTCCATCGATTTAGCAAAATGAATTCATCATTTGGTGGTTTGGATGTAAACAAAATCATTCAGAGTGGCATGAAATGCACGTTTCTAGAGAAATGTCGAGTCAAGACTGTTCACCATTATAGTGCTAGGAACCAGACGTCGTTATGTCTACACTACAAACATCACCATTTTATCTGCCATCCAAAATGACCAGTGAACGTGTCACGTTGATGATAAAATACTGCACAATTGAAAAAATATCTTTCCTTTGGGTACATGCCCTGCATGCACCTCTCCACCCTGCACGCCTGTTTGGGAATGTTCTGACTGCAGAGCTTTACGCACCGGCAGTTTCACTACAGAAGAAACTGGAATCCATTTAAGAGACATTAAAACAAATCGGTCGTCGTTAGCCACAGACATCACTGTTAGCCGTTAGCTTAGAACAGACTGTCTAACGTGGGACACGCAAAAGAAAAAACAAACACTATCTACCTTGCTATCCTACCTGCAGAGTCTCCGGGCCAGGACCAGCAGACTGGGGGGCAGCTTCATCCACCAGGCTGTCAGGATGCTCAACTCTCTGCCTACTTTGCCCCCCGGCCCCCCTTCTGCCCACACACACACAAAGTTTGGACCAAAACACAGGTTCCTGACCCCCACTCCCCAACACTGAACTCTGACAGTATTGGTCAAACACAGGTTCCTGACCCACAGTCCCCAATACTGAACTCTGACAGTATTGGTCAAACACAGGTTCCTGACTCACACTCCCCAGTACTGAACTCTGACAGTATTGGTCAAACACAGGTTCCTGACCCACAGTCCCCAATACTGAACTCTGACAGTATTGGTCAAACACAGGTTCCTGACTCACACTCCCCAGTACTGAACTCTGACAGTATTGGTCAAACACAGGTTCCTGACTCACACTCCCCAGTACTGAACTCTGACAGTATTGGTCAAACACAGGTTCCTGACTCACACTCCCCAGTACTGAACTCTGACAGTATTGGTCAAACACAGGTTCCTGACTCACACTCCCCAGTACTGAACTCTGACAGTATTGGTCAAACACAGGTTCCTGACCCACAGTCCCCAATACTGAACTCTGACAGTATTGGTCAAACACAGGTTCCTGACCCCCACTCCCCAACACTGAACTCTGACAGTATTGGTCAAATGCAGGTTCCTGACCCACAGTCCCCAATACTGAACTCTGACAGTATTGGTCAAACACAGGTTCCTGACCCCCACTCCCCAATACTGAACTCTGACAGTACTGGTCAAACACAGGTTCCTGAAATATAACTAAGTTAGTAGTTACTAACACAAAAACACTTTAAATCAGAATAAGGGGAGAAACAAGAAAATCTCACTGCTTGAACATATAATTTATTTACATTTACGGCACATGGCTGACGCTCTTATCCTGAGCAACTTACAATGTGATCATTTTACACAGGTAGGTGAAGGTGGTGTTGGGAGTCTTGCCCAAGGACTCTTATTGGTATAGTGTAGGGTGTTTGCCCAGGCGGGGCACTGAACCCCAGTCTACAGTGTAGAAGGCAGAGGTGTTATCCACTACACTAACCAACCACTTATTTATTTTCTTGTCTTTACTCAGTTTTCTCCCCAAATTAGTTGTGTCCAGTTCAACCTGCTAGCTAGGTCTTCCCCCATCACACGAAAACTGGACGGGTGAAGGCTAGTACAAGTTCCACCACATCTTTCCAAACTGCTGCTGGCCGAATGCAACGTTACAGGACGGCTCAACACGCTTGCAGGAGAACTCTAACCGCCAGACGCCCGCTTTGGCTAGCACTGCGTTTAGTGATGGGGACGAGACGGGACCATCCTACCCACCCAGAGAGAGTGAGAATAATTACACTCCCAACCAATTTTTTGACTGTGCCATCATCACCGTATTTTGATGATGGGTCCAGCACTTAGAAGGCTGGTTTGCACAGGACTAAACTGCAGAGCTTTTCAGCTGTAACGAGACACTGTAGCTCCAACACACTGCTTTATTCTCCACCTACATCAGCATGAAGAATTATACACTCTGGTCTGACTCACTTCCAGCTCCACCTTATTAAAGCCACACCGGGGCCATTCGCCTACTCTCCCCGATGCCACATTATTCAGCACTCATGTACTCCGTCAGATCGACACGGGGCGAAGGGAGAACCGAGAATGAGTTTCAGGGTGACACACATCATTAGCCCGTCCTGCCGCTCCGTCGAGATGCAACGTTCCTCTCTTTCACCTCGCCTCCAGGGAGAACTAATGTATTCAATTTGGGTTAAAAGAGTGCATTTAAAACGGAACGTCTCCTCTGGCTGGCGAGACAAGGCAGGGATTTGAGGATTAATGCCGTTTCTGTGTTTCTCACTCGGCTGTAATTGAGAGATTCAGGATAGGGGCTTTCAGCGGGACAGCGGCAGGCTGAGAGCTGGCACTAATTAAAAAAAGACCCGTTTCAAACAAGCCTAGTAACACAACACAGAGTGAGCTGAAATTATCCCCCTCCTTCCTCCCATAGCACTAATGCGCTTATCTCCATCTAACATCTTTCTAGCCTATTTTGCCTTATACTCACAATGTGCTTTCTCCTTTTCATTTCTAACTTTCATAGAAATACACACACAAGCACAACACTGTGAGCTTGTGAATGTACACTACGGTAAGGCTTGGAAAGAAAAATGCTGTATGTGAAGCTTCTGATGATTCCTCTACAGAATTTTACTGCAGCTCTAATCAGATCGTCTTGATTCCGCCTGAGTGTGGAAAGAATGAAAAACGTCCCGATACAAAAGACTTATCAAGAAATACTACAATACAGTTACCAATTACTAACTTGTCAACAAATTGTTCTTTTGAAACAGAATTCCAGAAGTCCAGCTGCATCAAACTTGTTTTGCTTCTACACAAGATGAGGGTTAATGGTTGATGTGTTAACCATTCTGCTACATAGGCAGTCACAAAGCACACAAAGCACACAAGCACATGTGCAGAGCTTAAAAACTTATTTATTTATAAAAACGAACTAAACGTAACGATAACTTTACACACACACACACACACACACACACACACACACACACACACACACACACACACTATATAATATCGCTGCTGTTGGAACAAAACCTTGTATATCCATTTTTGCCGTTTTTCTGTTTTTGACATAATTTAAACATGCCATTAAAAGTAAAGTAGATTTTGGAAAGTTTGTAAAGTTACCATTTTGGAGATACTAGGTTTTCTTCCAATAACAGCGATATATACACACACACACACACACACAAACACCAGAAACTTTATTAGGCACCCCTTGCTAGTAAAAGGTTGGACCCCCTTTTGCCTTCAGAACTGCTTTAATTCTTCATGGCAGATTTTCATCAAGGTGTTGGAAACGTTCCTCAGAGATTCTGGTTGGTTATTTGAGTTCCTGCTGCCTTTCTATCATCTGGAACCAGTCTGCCCATTCTCCTCTGACCTCTCACATCAACAAGGCATTTTCGTCCACACAACTGACCGCTCACTGGATGTTTCCTCTTTTTCGGACCGTTCTCTGTAAACCCTAGAGATGGTTGAGCGTGAAAATCCCAGCAGATCAGCAGTTTCTGAAATACTCAGACCAGCCCGTCTGGCACCAACAACCACGCCACGTTCAAAGTCCCTTAAATCCCCTTTCTTCCCCGTTCTGATGCTCGGACTGCACTTCAGCAAGTCGTCTTGACCACCTCTACATGCCTAAATGCACTGAGTTGCGGCCGTGTGATTGGCTGATGAGCTATTTGTGTTAACAAGCAATTGAACATGTGTAGCTAATAAACTGGTCAGTGAGTGTGTATATACGTATACACACACATACGTTTGTATAGGCCAATATAGAAAAAGGGAATGTTGCCTGTTTTTCTGACAGTCTTACCGTGTACCCCTATGCAAAATTCATATATGTGTTATATGCTGAAATCTTAAAACATCACTGTACACACACTTGGATTTGCTTACATCTTCTTTCTGCAGACTCTTAAACAGAAACAGTGACGTCAGACCAGGATTATTATTCGTTTTGATGAGTGATAGTAGGCATTGAAGACAGGGGTAAAATAAAATGATTTCAAAAGCAGACTGAGCTTAGCTGAGCTCCAGCTTTCCTTAACCCCTTAACAAGCCACTTCTATAACCTAAGAATAGCTCCATTAGTTTGCATGGAAGTCCTGGAATGTTAAGGGGTTAAAGAGAGCCAAACACAAGAGATCCACTTCTAAACTCTCGTTCACACCCTGGAAAAAAAAAACTAAAGCTTTTTTCCCTGGAAAAAAAAAAAAAACTAAAGCTTTTTTCTCAGTAATTCTATTGTTTTTCTCAAGTGTGCAGTGGATATTATAGTTTAGACTTAATAACTATAATAAAAACAAAAGTGTATTTTCCAGAGCTAGTCTCTGTTTTAGTAATACTTTTTTTAGTAATACTTTTAGTTCACTATAATAAACCTACCACTGTCACCACGCGAGAGGAGATTCCACTAATCGCTTGACTTCAGTGATCACTGTGGGACAAAAGTGATTCGGCGAATCAAATGTCTGATTCATTGAATCAGACAGTTTAAAGAATGGGGTTGGTAAAGCAAGTCAAACATCTGATAACAGGACAGAGAAGAAGTCCAGCAACCGCAAATCACTGAAGAAGGTTTTTAGTTTAAATTAAATACCAGTCAACATACTTCAGTAAATTGTAATTGTAAAATATTTGTAAAGGTTTAGAAATATCACTGCTTTTTCCCCACACGTCTGGCCTGTGAGGTGTGCAGTGGACAGTAAACAGTTTTGAGTAATGGTAATATGAGAGGTTAGGTGTTGGGCGGAGGGTAGCGGTGCCAGGCAGCAGAAGACACAGCACACGGGTTCACGCAGCTGAGGCCTGCCATCAGCGGGCTTTGTTCAGCAGACATCCTCCCTCGATCTAAACCATCCACAACTAGCCGTCATCGACTCCCACAGCACAGAGCCCAGCCGAAATGAAAACATATCACACCTGGAGCAGCTCGGGCAGCATCGCTGTCCTCTCAGCCTGCGTTTGACCCTTTAAACCCGCCTTATTCTTTACTAATTAGCTTATTATTGTCTATTATTCATAAGCCTTAATACCCGATGAGATTCCTATGAGTTACTGTAACCACTAGGGCTGCACAATGTACTGTCTGTCAATCACTGTCGTGTTATTTGCATTTACAATACTGATAGCAGGCCACAACATGCAAATGAGCGAGTGAACCACTTTCTACTGGGTGCTGTGAACAACCTGACCAATCATAACGCCTTTAAGAATCAAAGCATTCATGTCACAAAAAAATCAATATTAAAAAATACTATTAATATAAAATAAATAGCCAAACCATGCATCCCTAGTAACCACTGTAAACTTCATTTATGTACACTCTTAAAAAAACATGGTTCTTCAAGGGTTCTTTTGATTCTGAACAGAACCGTGAACACCCAAAGAACCCTTTGCATGATTAAAGGCTTCTCTGCATCACAAAAGGGTTCTTCAGGTGGTTTGGGGGATGTGCGACAGAGGGTTCTATATAGAACCTTTTTGAAAAGGGTTCTGCCAATCTTGTTATAATAGAAGAACCCTTTTTGGTGCTCTATAGAACCCCTTTTCAAAAATGTGCTCTACAGAACCATCCACAGCAGATTCTCCATTAATCTGAAGAACCACTTCATGATGCAAAGGACGATTTATGAATGCGAAGAGCTCTGTAAGTTCTCTGTAAGCTCTGTATATATGACCATTTTCTTTGCTGAAGAACCCTTGAAGAACCATCTTTTTAAGTGTGTAGACATCAGGAAGAGCTTCTTCCCTGAGGCTGTGACCCCGCTGAACTCCACGCCACCACCTTACCTGCATCACTGCACTAACATCTCTGCACAGTTACTGTACATTCTTTACTCTGCATACCAATTATTTTACATATGGCCCTCTGACAGCACATGCTACCTACATTTAATATTATTTATTATATTATATTTATACTTGCAACACCTATATTTGTTTACCACTCT